>NC_047031.1:3616444-3916444 GCF_902652985.1 Pecten maximus | reverse complement strand
TCTGATTTTGACCCGATTGACTTGATCATTGCTCATTTACTTTATAGTTCCTACAAACCTTATTTTGACAGAAAATAACACTTAAATTTCGCCCAGATAATCTTATTGTCCTTTTGACAATGACCTTAATTATTGGTCATTCGACAAATCGTTTCTTAGCGAAAAATAATCATTTTAACATTGACATATCATTTTTCGTGGCAACATCAAAATGTTGGTTCCCACTTTCAGAGGAAAACAGGCAACTCGATGTAGAATTATATGTTTCAATGACCAACCTCCAGGTTTATATGAGTTCAATAACGAAGTAGACATTATCAAGTTATTTCATCAAGAAGGTATCAGACCCTTATATTAAATCACATTGAACACGATAAGCCTTAATTTAAAAGCGGATATTTTTTTTAAGTGAAGCTCTAAACTTAGCTAAACTCAACTATGCAATCTTGATCTCAACGTTTCAAATATATATTGTTCTTCTTTTAAAAGTAAATTTACTTTTTGACTGTTACAATGACCCTTAATTTATTAAGGTAATATGACCATGATCAACGCTAGTAATATGGTGTTCTGCAATAACATATTATAATAACCAATCTCCTTGTTGTATTATTTTGTTTATAAGTGAAAATGATTTCTTTGACCTGGCTGGCATTGGAATTTGATTTTATCAGATATAATTCACCTCATTGAACGTTTCACAAAGAAATATATTACTTTTAATCATTTGCTATTTAATGTTGTCATTGACCTTGAAGCGGATATCAAAAGGTCATGTTTAATCTGAAAGTTCTACTATGACGGTTCGGGATACATGTAGATTATGACATCTATATCATTTCCCCCTTATCAATTTCATTCGTGTACCTTGTGATTGAAATTCACAATAAAGACGTATTTTGCATCTAAAATCAAATAACAACTCAGAAGGTTAACAATTTCAAAGTATTAGGAATCAAAAATTGACTTCAAGAACAAATTCTCCAAATATCCGCACGGCTGATAATTTTCTACTCATTTTGTTAATTAAATACAGTTTAACTCACCGATGGCGTCTTTTGGAAAGAGGGTTTAGAAAAACGGATGATTTGACAAGATGGAGGTCTGCGGCTACTTTGTAGTTCAACCAGGTCCCAGCACTGTGTCCAATCAGCACATCAACCCTGTCACCAGGATAGGATTTGAAATATAAATATATAGCAAACCATCCATCAGGGTTGGATTACGCATTACATTTTATTGTTCCTTATTACAGCACCTTTATGTATATCAGTATCGTGTGGTCAATGTGTCAAAAAGATACATTACATTACTAGTTGGGTGACACATAAAGTATGTCACAGAAAAAATGAAGCGTGGTGAAGGGCGATAACTCTGTTTCGGCAGTTTTCATCAAAATCGCTCAATACATGTATCTAAATTTCAACCAATGAGAAGACTATGTTTTAATTGTTGAGCCGCGTAGGCCGAGTTGTTAAGGTGTCACAACATTTTATCACTAGCTGTCCATCTCAGGGTTGAGAGTTCGAAACCCACGTTTCCTAGATGGTACTGGTTTTTCTCTGGGTACTCCAGCTTTTGTTCCCCCGCCGAAACCAGGAACGTCCTTAAATGACCATGGCTTTTAATAGGACGTTAAACAAAAATAAGTAAATATGTCTTGTTGCCAAGGAAATGAACCTCAGAAATATGAATTTGCTATCCCATAATACCCCTATTTCATTGCAATTGGACAACATCTAAATTTGGACCAATCGGAGGTCAGGAAATGGCGACCATTTTGGTAAAATGTGAAAATGAGATGACCAGAGGGACCAATTTCCCATGATGTACCTATTTCATTAAGATCGAATAATATCTTAATTTGGACCAATCAGAGGCTGGTAAATGGCAGTCATTTTGTTTAAAAAAAGCTAAAGTGAGATTACAAGAGTTACGTGTGTCCCATGATGTACCTACATACCAAATTTCCTTGCAATCTCTTTCAGATAGGGATATCCAAGATCTGATGGGAATTGACTTGCCACAATATTAATCTTTGAGAAAATTGTCAATAAATCACACTTGCATGAGGAAAATCCCATTTTTATATGAATTCCCCAGTGGAACATAATGATACAAATGAGAGAAGTTGTTTGTTTGTTTGACATAGCCATTTCAACTAAAAGAATGGTATTTCGAGACTTTCCCATTGTCAGTATCGGTGTCTTTGCCAGTTGTCCATGTCGAGCAATTTAGGTGATTGTTTATTCGTTTTTTTTTTATTTGAAAATTTTGCAACTTCTTAAGTAGTGTTGGGAATCATTTATAAGTTCAGGATCGATCATCGTCATATCGATAATTGATCAACCATGAATAGAATTTAAGGGACATATCTAGAAAAACGTGAATATATATGGTACATTATAAGTATACATTACATTATTTCTAAACACAATTTCAGTAGCAATAATGATATTTGCAAACGTAAATACCTAGAAATGGCCAAAGCGTCCAGTACAGTACAGAGCATGTCATATTTTCCTTCTGTGCTGTGGTCAAGGCGGTATATATCCTGTCGCGAAAGTCTGCTTTTTCCATGCCCTGTAACAAGCATTTAGAAAATAACGATTTGTAATTACATAAACGTGAACGATATCCAATTGACCTGAATTATTAACCCATTCCAAATGCAACTTTAAGTTGATCTAGGTCGTTTATTTGAATTTCGTTGCGATCTTCATATGACTAATACTATTGCTCTATGTCAATTTCTTACTCGGGAAAAGGAATTGGAAAAAAAAATTAACATTAGACGTGACGTAAATCAGAAGTTTTAAATTGAAAGCTTCATACCGGACAGACTTTAGGTAGGTTAGCCAAAATAGCTCACTGAAAGGGTTACACCTTTATACATTAAGTTGATGTGTTGACATAGATATTATTTTGGAAAAACAGAGATAACATATCCTAGGGGAGACAGGGATATTACACACTTTGGGAAGCAGGAATACCAAACACAAGGGGAATCGAAACTATGACACCCTAGGTGATCTCATTCTGCTGGTAGACAGAAATACCACACCCTATTGGTTAAAAGATATATCATATTACATTATATTTGTTTAAAAAGATATCACACCCTTTTGACGAAGATTTCAGACCCAAGGGGGGGGGGGGGGGGGGGGGTATATAGTAAACCCTAGGGAGTTGACAGATATATTACATCCTAAAGAAGGAAAGGGTATTACCTGGAAAGTCAAATCCAACAACTCTGATACCATGGCCAGCGAGTTTTCTTCCTATGACTTCAAAATTCTGAGATGATCCTGGTGCCCCGTGGACAAAGACAGCAAGCGGGGTGTTGGGTGTTGTGTTCAATGGACGTACAATCCAAACACCCACATCCACTGTGATCCTCTCATCAGCGGTTCGGGTTTGGAACGAAACTGGTAACGTATAGTAGTCTTCATCGTCCAACATGGGAACTGGTTCTACTTCTTTTGTACGGATATGGACTCTGTTGGAACAGATGGTCCCCATCTGGATCACAACTGCTGAAGATTTTTAACACAATCTTTGATTAGCAAATATCGTTACTGTCCATGTATTGATTGCGATTGTGTTAACAGGATCTTCTAAGAAGGTATCTGAAAAATCCTTTTTGAAAACACATATAAATAAATAAATATGTATACAGGACACACAACAGAGCTAGGCCTCTAACATATAAATCGGGCCAGTTTTACCATGTGATAAAGACATGTTAATATAAATTAAACTTTCTAAGTATGCTAAACAAGTTACGTTAAAGTAAGTGGGTGAAGGTCATTGACCTGAACAATCTTCGTAGCCTTTGGACTCCATCCAAGGAAGGACGAGACACATTATCAGGTATCTGGACTGTTAATACTTATCAAAACGTGACTAAAAACGTATATATATCACAACCTGTGAAGTGACAATTTTCGTTTCTATTTTTGTTATCATCTACCGATGTCATTTAATATATTCATGTTCATACTGTTAGCCACAACACAATAAGCATGTCAACATAAACTCGTTAAATGATTCCCTAACCGCTACATACAAGTCAGCCCCGGGTAAGTTTTTGCAATTTTTCTCAGGTAACATGGGCCCTCCGTACCTGATTATAGGGAAGTGTTGCAGAAATAATGCCGTGTTGCTATTGTTCTCGTATACTCTTATGAATGCATGATTTAGATGTTAGGACAGACGACGTACGTTTATGCAAACAAACATCAAATGGCTAGGTTCTTACTGTATAATCACAAAAGTACAATGTATGTATTACCTGCTTGGATATACCACGTGCAATTAACATAGAAGAATTTTGATTAAGATCATACCTTTAGATATTCAATTACACGTAACGTAACATTATTTCTAAATGGATGCCCGATTCCTTCAACGAACAATAGAAATCAAGTTTAAGGTTCAAATATGCCGGTTTGAGTTTTACAGAAGCAATGCAGACAGAATGAAATACTATAAAATTAGACAAACATGCTCGCTGGTACACTATTAGTAACAGATGCATTGACTAAACGTAGGGGATATTGATGAAATTACGTGAATTACAAAATTAACAAAATAAAGCGTTTAGCTTTGATTCCAACTTTTACAAAAATACGCTTCAAATATGCGATCAACAAGGCATTTGTCGGCTTTAGTGGAGAAGGAAAACATGCAATAAAGTATATGGATTTGGAAAGTATAATTGGTATTTGACATTAAAGCCACGACGGAAAACAAATTAATTAATTTAATATTGTTAAAACAAAAATGTGCTTCAATGTTTTAACTGAATTCGTAGCAAAAACCTTAAAAACGAAAGTGCAATTGACGTTACATTATTAATTTTAATACCTATTTAATTAAGCAGATAGATGACTTAATGAAAATGTCGTTTTTTTTCTAAAATTGTTTTTTTGTTTCTACACATTAAAACAAGTAAAAAATTTAAAAACATTTGAACTAGTTCATGATAACTTCGTCGTGTTATTTTCGTATTTGGTAATTTCCACAAAAACTCGTAATGAATGGAAACATCAATATAACCGTGGGGCGTTGTATTCACTAAACAACAATTAACTAAAAAGAATATGTATATATAACTAAATACAACTGACTCGATATTATTGAAAAGCAATGCATTCATTGAAACTTTTAAAAACGTCGCCAGGTCCAGGTGGGCTTACGTAGATTTATATATTATTTAAAATATATAAGCGCGTGTTGAATAAGAAGAAACCGTTTTCATATCCTAACAATATATAACAAGGGCAATCACCTCAACTTAAAATAAAAGGAAGAAAAATGGTGCCAGATTACGCCTTAAGCATTGACTATACAATTATATAACGTTGTGTTGCTAAAAGACTTAAAACATACAACATAATTATAAATACAGATCGGATAATAATAAATGTATTGAATCTAATATCAGACAATATAACACAAATGATCAGATATTAATGGAACAGAACTACTTTTATATAGCGAGAATGCTTCCCTACAACTTAATGGGACATTATATATGAAATGTTATAGTCTGGTTAAAATTATTATATAGTAATATCACGTGTTATGTATGCAATATTTAATTGATTTAACCCGGGAAATTTTTTTCTAATTTTTGTCATAAGTGTTTTTCAACTTCATTATTTTCTGTGATTATTATGCAATTGATGACAGCGAATATATGCACTGCCCTCCAAAAGTCCTGTTACAATTATTACGTAAAATACAGCGAAGTTAATTTCGAAGTCTTTCTTACAAATTGTTAGAACTATAACTTCTTAGGATGTTTTTGTTCTTGATTTTAAATGTTCATGTTCATTTTTCACCAGCGCATATGTTTTGTTAAAATGGAAATCCTCCAAATGCAACATTCTGGAAATTCCCCTCTTTGTTTAATATAAATTTCAAATTGCATTTCTCACATTTTGTTGACGGTTTATCAGTAAAACAATTACTGTTATTGGTGTCAGTAAAAAAAAACCATTTCACTCAATTTTGAATTTTATTAGAAATATTACCCCCGACTCCTTCTCCCTGCAACGTCAAAGAAGTGAAGTATTTTTCAAATAATTATAATAGTCACTTACAAATGGACTATCTGATAGGTATCACAACACCTTTTCTCAAATTTTGTTGACTAACTATTCGATTTAAACGTTCCAAATGTAACAGCACATTTGTTGGGCAGGGTATATATGCGAAATTAGAATGAAAAGCAACCAATGAATTATATGGTAAAGCTCTATTCTTAAATTCTGCACCAGACAAACAAAACATACTCGATTTCATTGCAGCTCTTAGTACATGTACATATTCAGATCTAATATCAAACATGGAAAAATCTAAATGACATAAATGTTCATATACCAAACAATGATAGATACTGTATATGTAAATTATTTGATCCAAAGCATTAACAGGAGCACAGGGGATGTACAAAATACAAAAAAGACATGACTGAAAAAATTGAAGGCAAGGCTATAAAAGAGCCTGTTTCCAGTAATGTTAATTCTCCATAGGAGCCTGCCCCCGTATAGTTTCTTATTTAGCTCAACTACAGTTTTTTTCTTTTCCGAATAATAATTTTACACCTTTCCGACACCCATATTTCGTAATGTCAGTGAAAATGTATTTTTATAAAGTTGTCATTTTGAGCATCAAAGACATATGGTCGTAAATAAAAGAAGGTTATCTCGAAATTGTAATTCTGAAAGGTACAACTTTGAGGAGCCATAAAAAACAAACCAAGTGACCTAAATCTTTACACTTTATAGATTTGTGACCACAACGGCATGGGCAATGCACCACCAACAGAATTTGAATCAGAGAAGGGGCCATTTTGGAAACAGGCCCTTTATATGTTTTTTTTTATACTCAAGAACATCTTGTGACAAGACAAACAAATAAAAAAAAAAATATTGTAAGACTATATCTATATTGTTAGACTATATCTGTATCAAGGGAAAAGCGGAAAATTCAAGCAAAAAAATATGAGAGGTTATGTGAATGGTATTAAAACAATATATATATAAAACACATATAAGTATTATTAGAATAAGTGGAAATAGAAGTATAAAGTACAGGATCATGTCGTGATATGATAAATGATAACTTAATTAAAACTCTATAGGTTTCCGAGGGACATTATGATATGTAATACACTCAATCAAGGTGTATTGACATGCATATACATATAGGAAAATAAAACAAAGTCAAGATTTACCGCGAAGTTTTGCTTCCTTCTTCGGCTTCTTCCCCCTGAAGAAGCGAACGAAGGCAAATTGGTCTTGATGTTTATCGCATGTTTTGTTTTATTCATCATACACTTTTCCATCGCAAGTAATTTACATCAATTATTTATACTGCTCCTGCACCTGCCACCACTTTGTCGGAAGACACCCACCATATTTTATATTTCCTGCATACGGCAGTGACGTAAAACAGCTGTATTTCAAATTTTACGTCAATTCGACTGACCTTCCTCCAAGTAAAATAACGTTTAAAAGGTGAACATGTTTCTATCATGTTTGACCCCGTTTCACTTCAAAATGATAACGTTTGATGACTGTTGCATAATAAATAGAATACATGGCCAGTGTCTTTTTATATAAGCTGTATTTTTGGCCCGGAACAGACTGACAAAAGTGGTTCGCCATTTTTTTTTTTTACTTTCTCTACCCTTACCAAAATACAGCTTATAGTTTAAGACACTGACCATGTATGCTCTATATATTCAAGGTAAAGGTCTAGGTAAAAGATATAAAACTTAAAACATGTTGGCAACACGTACCATGCAATAGATAATAAAACACACGCTCGCACTACGTGTTACAGTTACACGTATACCATACAGGTCTGTCCGTGTGTTATGTTTTACAGCATTGCGATATGAATACACACACATATATATATAAATACATATATAGGGTATAGTTAATATAACGACGGTATAAACCAATATAGGTACTGGATCCTAACAAACAAATGCTGGATGCGTATTACTAAAAATAGATAATTGTCAAGTTGTAATAACGACAGTACAGACAAGTAAATTGTGAAATTTTCGAGGCAATCTGCCCCTTTATCAAGACACAGGTAATTTACATAAAGGGACAAATTGCCTCGAAAATGTACTTGTCTATACTGTCTTTATTACTACTTGACAATAAAAAAGCACACATCTATATACAAATATACAATTATTTGTGTTGAGTATATTGTTTTGCTATAAAGTAGGCAATACTAATGGAAGTAGGATTTATTTTGAATACTTTACGTTCTGTATTATTAATACACAAACAAGGATAGTAATATTAATTACGTAGTAGTTAATTATTACGGAAACATGACCTACCTCGTTATTGGACAGTGTCATACAGTCCCGTAGTTCGTAAGTTAATGAGGACGATACTGTATAACTGTGATTTATACCTATAGCTATATGCACACAATGTACCTTTAAAATGACAATTACGTTTACGGATGACTTAATGTATTGAACTCTATTTTGGATGAGGTATATTCAAAGCATTTTTGATTATCAAGGGATTTTTTTATTTAATAACAGAAGATAACACCCGATGTTTAACCGAATTTATCTATATTTTATTGATTTATTTCATTTAATTTTTGTTTCAAAATCACGCCTTGGATTACCATGAGGAATGTAACGTACTCTATACATTAACATCCCCCCACACACCACACACAATGATACTGACTTACTCTATATCTGGACAACGAGGGATGGATGGACCTTACTCTATACATACCCCCCCCCCCCCCCCCCCCCCCCCCCCTCCACCTCGTCACACATGGATACTGACTTGCTCTACATCAGGACAATGAGGAATAGACCTTACATTATTTTCAAGATGAAACATTTCTTGACAGACTCAAGATTTTCATAGTTAATCTGGTATCCGTACTTCCTTAGATGAAGGCAAGGATAAGTTTTCCATTATCAATATTAGTACACGCAAACTAAGCGTATCACACCTTAAGATATTCATGTGTACATACTTAATGGCCTTTGCATACATTGATGTTAACAACTTACGTAACCTTACATAAAAGGTAACGTTAAAAAATGCAACACAATAGACAAATATACGATATTAGAACTTGCAGTACAATCAACATACAAGCCGGTCATTAACTGGGACATTTAACAATGACATTGCACCCTTAATGACAATAGGTGCACTGGAGCGTCATCCTTCTCTGTCGGGCTTACATATCGCAACACATTTATGACTGCAGACCACTTTATGCACCAATAATTACCTTATCGAGTGGCACTCGTATCATAGTGAGTGGAATGCTGTAAGAGGGATTATATTTCTTACCGACCTATGTACCTGTATTTGTCTGAAGTATTACATTTAAGAAATAGGGAACTAACTAGGCTTGGCTTACCTTAAATTTACAACATCGATTGATTTATTTGTTCTCCAACGCATAGGAACCACACCCCGAGACTAGGTACACATGCAACTATGTTTAAGCTACCAGTCTTAAACATGTTTCTTAACGAAGATAAATGATGACAATCATATATACTGATGTATGGTTAGGTATACCATTTAAACTTCGTTTCGATTCCATTAAACACGGATTTTGATAAAACAAACTTTTCCATGTAATAAATACACTCCGTATTATTTGTCAATTTTCAAAATGGATCACCCAATCGTACAGACGTACAATGCTATCACGTAATTCTATGATACAATCGCACATCTCATTTGTATGCGCGGGATGTTTGAAGGATGTGTGTACGGTGTTTCTGTGTGTTATGCGATACTACCGCTATACTCATTCGTGAGCCAATAGGGTATCAGTGTTATGTCATGTGATGTACTAATTTATTTCACTGGTCGGACAAACTGATCAGATGTCTGACTCACAGATTTCAAAAGTCAGACTATAATATCTTCTGGCCCGATTAATGGATTACCATAGGTCAGACTAGTGGTAGCATAGGTCAGACTTATGGATAACAAAGGTCACATTAATGGACATGATAGGTCAGAATAATGAATACCACATGTCAGACTTATGGATACCAAAGGCAAGTGAAGCATGTCTAATGAATATCATAGGTCAGACTAATGGATACCATAAGCCAGACTTATGAATATCATAGATCACACTAATATACACCGTAGGTCAGAGGTATGGATATCATATTTTCGACTACCGGATATCTCCTCATATTTCTACACTCAGAAAACATCAATGAATAACTGTACCAGTACTCAATGAATTCATTATTTCGTTAAGTGATACATTGTGTTGGCGAAGTTACATGTATATCTAGTGAAAGCTATATGGTGTTATATTTCCTTACCAAAGACGCCATGCTGAAAAATACCTTCACTAGTTTCCTAAATCAGAAATGCATTTTAATTACCCTTCAATAGTTCAGTTAATAGTTCACATACCACAAATCGCTTCGCTTTAATCGTAGATTTGTATATGTTTATACACATGTCTGAAAGATTTACATAATCAAATTAAAACACAAAAGTGTAAGCAAAATGATAGTCAACTCGTCAAATAAATCCTTTAAAAAGTACAGATTAATTAATTATCTCAAGTACATGTCAACATATTCCTCACGACAATGGTCACGAGGGTATTTAACAGTAATGATGTAATGCAATTGTTCCTGTATTCTATTTTACACAATAGAAAACATTAAGAAGCAGGCGGCATGGCCTATAATATCTATATATATATACCTATCGTATATCTGACACCACGGCGTTTACTTATATCCCACACAAATGATCAATCTGGTACAATTGAATTTTATATCTGACTACACGACGTACACTTATACTCACATATATTATACATCTTGTTTTACGGCATGTAACCATACTCACCTATGTGGCAACACGACGTTTAATTATAAACATATGAATTACATGTCTCGCTACATAGTGTATAATAATACTCACATGCATTGTATATCTGGCTACAAGGTGTATACTTATACTATCATATATTGTATATCTGGCTACAAGGCGTATACTTATACTATCATATATTGTATATCTGGCTACAAGGCGTATACTTATACTATCATATATTGTATATCTGGCTAAAATGCGTATACTTATACTATCATATATTGTATATCTGGCTACAAGGCGTATACTTATACTATCATATATTGTATATCTGGCTAAACGGCGTATACTTATAATATCATATATTGTATATCTGGCTAAACGGCGTATACTTATACTATCATACATTATATATATGGCTGCAATGCGTATACTGATATTATTATATATTGTATATCTGGCTACAAGGCGTATACTTATACTATCATATATTGTATATCTGGCTAAAATGCGTATACTTATACTATCATATATTGTATATCTGGCTAAAATGCGTATACTTATACTATCATACATTGTATATCAGGCTAAAATGCGTATACTTATACTATCATATATCGTATATCTGGTTACACGACGTATACTTATACTATCATACAGAATATATATGGCTACAATGCGTATACTTTACTATCATTCAGTGTATATCTGGCTACAAGGCGTATACTTATACTATCTTATATTGTATATCTGGCTACAAGGCGTATACTTATACTATCATATATTGTATATCTGGCTACAAGGTGTATACTTATACTATCATATATTGTATATCTGGCTACAAGGCGTATACTTATACTATCTTATATTGTATATCTGGCTACAAGGTGTATACTTATACTATCATACAGTGTATATCTGGCTCCAAGGTGTATACTTATACTATCATATATTGTATATCTGGCTACAAGGCGTATACTTATACTATCTTATATTGTATATCTGGCTACAAGGTGTATACTTATACTATCATACAGTGTATATCTGGCTACAAGGCGTATACTTATACTATCATTCAGTGTATGTCTGGCTACAAGGCGTATACTTATACTATCTTATATTGTATATCTGGCTACAAGGTGTATACTTATACTATCATACAGTGTATATCTGGCTACAAGGTGTATACTTATACTATCATTCAGTGTATATCTGGCTACAAGGTGTATACTTATACTATCATATATTGTATATCTGGCTACAAGGTGTATACTTATACTATCATACAGTGTATATCTGGCTACAAGACGTATACTTATACTATCATTCAGTGTATATCTGGCTACAAGGCGTATACTTATACTATCATATATTGTATATCTGGCTACAAGGCGTATACTTATACTATCATTCAGTGTATATCTGGCTACAAGGTGTATACTTATACTATCATACAGTGTATATCTGGCTACAAGGCGTATACTTATACTATCATTCAGTGTATATCTGGCTACAAGGCGTATACTTATACTATCATTCAGTGTATATCTGGCTACAAGGCGTATACTTATACATCATATATTGTATATCTGGCTACACGGCGTATACTTATACTTTAATACATTGTATATCTGATTACACGGCGTATACTTATAATATCATACATTGTATATCTGATTACACGGCGTATACTTAAACTGTCATATATTGTATATCTGACTACAAGGCGTATACTTATACTTTAATACATTGTATATCTGACTACAAGGCGTATACTTATACTATCATATATTGTATATCTGGCTACAAGGCGTATACTTATACATCATATATTGTATATCTGGCTACAAGGCGTATTCTTATACTATCATATATTGTATATCTGACTACAAGGCGTATACTTATAATATCATACATTGTTTATCTGACTACAAGGCGTATACTTATACTATCATATATATTTTATATCTGGCTACGCGGCATATACTTATACTATCATATATTGTATAGCTGGCTACAAGGGGTATACTTATACTATCATATATTTCATATCTGGCTACACGGCGTATACTTATAATATCATACATTGTTTATCTGACTACAAGGCGTATACTTATACTGTCATATATTGTATATCTCACTACAAGGTGTATACTTATACTATCATACATTGTATATCTGACTACAGGGTGTATACTTATACTATCATATATTGTATATCTGGCTACACGGCGTATACTTATACTATAATACATTGTTTATCTGGCTACAAGGCGTATACTTATACTATCATATATTGCATATCTGACTACACGACATATACTTATACTATCATACATTGCATATCTGGCTACAAGGCGTATACTTATACTATCATATATTTTATTTCTGGCTACACGGCGTATACTTATACTATCATATATTGTATATCTGGCTACGCGGCATATACTTATACTATCATATAGTGTATATCTGGCTACAAGGCGTATACTTATACTATCATACAGTGTATATCTGGCTACAAGGCGTATACTTATACTATCATACAGTGTATATCTGGCTACAAGGCGTATACTTATACTATCATACAGTATATATCTGATTACAAGGCGTATACTTATACATTCATATATTGTATATCTGGCTACAAGGCGTATATTTATATTAACATATATTGTATAATCACATACATAACATTCATGCTTTCTTGGCATATGATTATACAGACACACATTAGATGTATGGGGACACGGCGTATAGTTACATGAAAACGGCATATATTTTACACACATACAATGTTTACCGGGTCAGACGGCATTAGAAGCAGGGATTACTTGCCGAGATGCAGTTACTGTATACACGGTGATCTTCAGAGATAAATCTACTGCATGATAATAATATACCGAGTTACGTCTATTGTACATACATGTAGGATTATTTATCTTCGTGAACAACTCTGTACTTATACCTCATTTACTGAGTAATATATAATACTTACGTGGTCATTCTAACTATGTACAGACCCGTGTACGTTCGCTGTTCCGTCTTAAACGCAAATGCTACGGAAATGCTACGGTAATGCTACGGAAGTGCTACGGAAATGCTACGGTAATGCTACGGAAGTGCTACGGAAATGCTACGGTAATGCTACGGAAATGGTACGGTAATGCTACGGAAATGGTACGGTAATGCTACGGAAATGGTACGGAAATGGTACGGTAATGCTTCGGAAGTGCTACGGTAATGCTACGGTAATGCTACGGTAATGCTACGGAAATGCTACGGTTGACGCTCACAAATAACGACAGTGAAAGGTGTCTGATGGAGTGAATGTTGTATCGGGAAGTGGAAGAACGTTTTATCAAACTGTACTACTATAGAAAACCTCAGTTTGCGAGAATTTGTACAACTTTTAGAAACCGGAAATATTAAGGTCATAATTTATTATTCTCGGCAACAAAAAACGATAGTATTTAATTTTAAAATAAAATCACTCTCTACACTAGCGCTGCGGTCGCGTATGTGTTGTCTCTGTGTGTTCGAACTTTATCGTTTTGTTTTTAAGTATTTATCTATATTTTACTGCATTTATTCACCGCATTTTTACTGATAAACCCTAAGGTTTAAGTAATAAACTAATTGAATTGTAAAACCTGTATCAAAGTGTTAATTTAGGTACAGGTAAACAGATCAAGAATTCTGAACACAGATTGACCAGGCTATGAATAGACCCGCCTAGGGCTAATTGTTAAAAGGAGAAACTGACCAGGTGTGGTTATGACTTACACACCTGAGCCCGGTGACTCCTAATCAAGTGTATATCCATGGTCATCAGGTGAAGTTGATGGTGGTGGGGAGGGGGGATTAGTACCCATGGCAACACGTAAGGGGGACAATTAAGTCAAGTACATGTACATGCCTGGCAAGTCTATTTATAACAATCACTGGTAATATTAATGGCGTGTAAGCATTGACGATTTGTTTAAAAGTCTGATGTCGGATCAGAGGAGATTCTGGCTGCATGGGGAGGGATAAAAACTAAAAACAAAACATCAATAATTATATACTTAAGACTATACAATGTACATGTGCAATCAGATACGTGTATATCACCAGAGACATATATATGTCTCTGATATCACACGTCTGCAATGGAGCAGACTCTGTATGTTTACGGCCAACATACTATAAAGGAAATCGCAAAAATTAGATTATCATCGCATAAGTTGTATATAGAATCTGGAAGATATAGAAATATTGAAAGAAATAATAGAATTTGTACATATTGTGACAGCGGTAATATTGAGGACTAGTATCATTTTATCATCAAATGTAATCATTTTATAGATATTAGAAAGCGTTTTATCAAACTATATTACCATAAAAAACCTAGTATGGCCAAATTTATACAACTTTTAACGACGGAAAATAATAAAGATTTATGTAATTTAAGCAAATATATTTCTATCGGTTCAAAAAGACGGTTAAATGCTGTTTAATTGTTTAATGTAATAGAACGCTCTCTACACTAGCGAAGCGATCGTGTATGTGTGGTTTGTGTGTGCTTGTGAGTTACAATGTACTTTGTATTTGTGTTGTATGGTATTTGTAATGTCTGCACTGTATATATATGCACTACTGATAAACCGTAAGGTTTAAAGTAATAAATGAATTGAATTGAAAAACGTGATAATGGATAACATTCTGAAAATATTTATTAATGGACTACAACTACAGTTGAGTGACAATCAGTTAACCTTTGCACCCTAGGAGAAGTGAGGAGTGCACGAGATTTAAGGTACTGAAGTAAACGTATAATTAGTGCACAATAGTTTTTTTTAAACTTATTATCACAAAGGACATAACCCGGTAATACTTTGATTCAATATATAAAGACTTCAACAGTGTAGAGTGAAGAATCTACTTTTGAAATTAATTTTGATGCTGTTTGCGATCATTTTAATCATGTACATGCTTCTATTACAATACATCAGTTTGTGTCAGAGGCCTAATAATGGCTGAATCAGGTGTACATATACTTCATGTAAATATTTTGTCAGACAAAATATTAATATTTTAAATTTTAATTGAATGTTAATTTACTAAAGTTTCTTTTACATTGTTATTCTCAACTTGAAAGGTTTTTTTACAGTACAAGTCATCTATATGATATTATACATTGTATGTTCTGTCGACAGATCTTGAGACATGTACATGTCCAGACCACATGTACATTACATTGAAGCCAAACATCTATGAAAGGCCTGTTGCCAATGGCCAACTGGGCGCAATATGCAACCCCACAGCATTGAGGACATGCATCCTATCACACTTTACATGTAAGATGCCGATCAGTCTAGCTCTTTTATGTCTGGCACGTGGTATACCTGGCTAGGTAACCTGTCCCCAATTAACCCCCCGGGGTCCAATTATGGCTTATTCTCACTTAGCCAACATACAGAAATTTACCTGTATTACCTGGCCAACATGTCAAATTTTACACCTGAGTGAGTTTAAACTATAGCAGTAGCCTGTTCTTACTTTCATGAAAGAAAATATGAAAATGTCAAGTTGAATATGACTTATACAATAATTATTCAAATGAATTAATAGAGGCTACTTATAACAAATTTTAGATATTCACAGTAAAAATCGAAATATATTCAGTTTACATATATCATGAAACCATCGGCATCTCAAGAGTTTAAATTACAAATGTATGCTTTTTATAAAAGAAGTATTAACAAGTGTCTTGTATGACTGTTATTTAAATCTGTGTATATGTGTGAGGGTGTGTGTGTTATATTTTTTTTTTTTTAATTTTTTTTTTTTACAAAATAACAATTTTAGAAAAGACACCAAAGCAAATATTTTTTGTGCATACCAATAATTATAAAATTCTATCAAACTAGCAGCGGATGTGTTTCTTAATGAAGTAAAGCAACGTTGCCACGAAGAAAAGTTTTTGCTATTCAAACTTTGACGATGATGTTAGTGTGATGATACAAAAAATATCTGTATAATATCAGTCCTTAAACTACGCGATTCAAATGATTCACCCTCTCTTTTACATCTTTTACGTGTTTTAAATCAAAATTAAACGATCATAGTCTATATTACATGTTGTGTACACAATTCAATTTACCTAGTCTGGTATGTAGGCATTAATACATATATTTTTATTCAAATCTTTACATAGCCTGCTTGATCGGACTTGTACAGGATAATTTAACTTTTTAGTTCCACATCTTTTTTTTGACTAGGTCGAGTAGCTCAACCCTGCTATATCCCTGTAAATTCTGGATTATTGTAAGAAATTGTAATGTTCTTAAAAGAGTCCTAATTAATTAAAACTACGTTTGTCATATTCCTGACAGTTTTTTTAACGTCTCACTTGAGAGATTTATGTCGGACGAAGATTTGTTTTCAGAATTAAGTCTCTTTTTTACTGTTCATAACAAGACTAACTTGATTATCTGGATGATTTCTATTTATGACATCAGTTCTATTTCACATGTGTATGCACTTTATATACCGTATTTGCTGTAACTTTGTAATTAATTTACTCTTGTTATACTTTATCAGATACATACATATATATCACATATGATCCGAAGATATAGATTTGAATTTCCTGTCGTAGTTTTACCGAGAGAAATATATATCACATTTATACGGTCTCTGATTTTATCAATTTGTTATCAATTTTGTGATTAGACCTTTGGGTTTTAAAACTGAAATAAATAATGAATAATTCCGTAGATCACGATGACATTCTCATTAATGTTGGAAGCCAAGTTTTATAAAGCAGTCTATAGCCTTACCTGTAGGTCATAATTATCTCTTATTGTTCTACCTTTCACACCTAGTATCACTTGGTCCACAGAATACCGTACCTTTAGTTGACCAGTGTACAACATGCTGTGTTGTTTGTATCATCGCTGACAATTAAGTCTAACTACCCTAGTTTACTTGTGTGATACTGTCTGGACCATTTGTACCCTATACATGTAGCCTGACCAGTGCATATTACATGGAACTGTTTTAAAGGTTTGACTATAGCACAGTAAAGGAAATATTGTTTATTTGACACGATCTTCATCTTCGTTTCCATCGTAATGCGTCGACTACTATACTAGGATCCGCCATTTTTTTATCACCCTAAGATCGATGGACCATGTAACTTGACTTGTTTTTTGTGAGAGTGTTATTTTTTCTAAACAAAGATACAGAAAGATGTATAACCATATATATTTAATTCTCACCTCCTTATTAAATTATTTGCTGTCGCTACTATGCTTTAGTGACGTTCGGTAAGTATATTTAACTAAATTTCGTTTCGATAAAAAATACACTCCGCAAAATTTTCTACCGAACGGTTATGAGATGGTCAGCGAGTGAAAATAGGTAAACGCAAATGCTACTGTAATGCTACGGAAAGTGGACGCAAACGCTACGGAAATGCTACGGAAATGGTACGGTAATGCTACGGAAGTGCTACGGAAATGGTACAGTAATGCTACGGTAGTGATACGGAAATGGTACGGAAGTGATACGGTAATGCTACGGAAGTGCTACGGAAACGCTACGCTTAAATCGCAACTGCGAACGTACACGGGTCTGTATATCTGCTTTATATCATCGAGCGATCGGCGGTTACGAAATACAAATGTCAAACCCTAATAAAACATTCCAAACATCATATATCGAAAAAAAGATTATTAATTACTAAGTATTGAATAATATTTATTAGCTTTTAATGCACATTTACACAATACAAAAAGCAGAGTCTATGAAAGTGTTAGTATATGATAAGACATATATTCAATTCACTCATCCTAGAAACGTCCAACTTCCACATAAATCGTAAATCGGCTGTGGATATACCGTAAATAACGGTATGACATCACAATTGCGTCATCGTTTCATCGTCACGAAAAATATTAGTTTGATTAGTATCACCTATTTTTCCTTAACTCATCGATATATATAGTACATCATTTAAACTAGAACAACATTTTCTATGTATTTAGAAATAAAATTTCAACATTATGTTGTCAACTTTTTTTTTTTATTTTGTCAGTTATCTAATCCAAACTCACATTACTTCTGATATTTCCACACTTTTTCTTTAAAGGAGACAAATTAAACAGAATAATCTTGCAATAATACCTTTTCAATTTACAGAATATCTGTGAAGAAAAAAAAGTATTAGCACATCTATTCCATGTATGAATGGTTTTAAAAACAACAAAATGCATTTATCTGTTTAATGAATATATTTCACAAACATATCAACGTCACAAATAAGAAATATAAAAAGTATGAAGATAAAAATATGAAAATGTGTTTTCTTCTCCAAAACAACTCGCCAAACACTTTTTTTTTTTTTTTTTTTTTCTGTTTTTTTTTTCATGGAGAGAGATCTATGCATTACATATAGGACATGTTTTAAGTGTATATCGACGTTAAAAAATATCGTTCTTTTTAAGCAGTATATTTTTCATTAAAAAATAAAGACACATTTGGATTGAGGTACAATATCCCGTTTGCAAACACCACTAACTTGGACCAAGTATTGGATAGAATATCTAATAATGGTAGCCTGTCCTTCATTATTGGCTCTTTCTTGGGACCTTAGTAAGCTCCAACATAAAGACTATTCATGTGCTTCTATCTAGGCCTCGGGAATGATTCAGGTCAGCAAGTACATACATATATAAATGATATTAACAAAGGAAACAAAACAGTTATCTTTGTTGTGAACGACGTACATGAATAGTTGATGCCACAGAAATATTTTGAACATAACATCAAAAATGAAATTGGATCAAGCTGATGTGTGAATGCAGATAAAAGACAGATTAACACTGTGGCTACATGAGGATTCTGTCTTCATTTAACCAAGGATATGGATTACAAGAAATATTGATTTAATGAAATAAAGTTAAAATATACCTTTTGATTTCTCTTTTATTATAGTTTAACCAAGTGTCGTTTTATAAAAATAAGAATTGTACAGCTTTGTATATGGATTAAAAGAGATATATATTGAACAAAAGCATGCTATGATGTCACACGAGTATTTTAAATGTGTGGGTTTTTTTTCTTGAAATTATAAAAATCTAAAATCTATTTAGTTTCATATTTTAATGAAGTGTAATGTCACTGAAACGACAAGATATGATTGGGTATCGACAGATACCTGTATATACTCTCTGACATTACACATGCTACTACTGATTTATGCAATGTAAATGAAGTATGTCAATAGCTACATATATGCATTAGATATTCAAAACGTTTGATTTCTCAATTATTGAATAGTTATCCATTTGAATCAATATCCTGGAAATAGTTTTGTTATTAGAAAATACTGATTTTTATTTGTAACAATCTAGATGTTCTACTTTATTATCCTTGATCAAATCAAGAGGAAGAAAAGAGCAAGTTGCATATTTTTATTTTTTGGCCGAAATGATACATCGTTATATTAACATAGAAAGATAAGTGTGGATTTTAATGTATAACTAGTGTGTTTATAAACACATGTCTATGGATATTTGAAAATTTCTCACATTTTACTCTTATTAAGATCAAGACAGATATTTTTTTTCCAGCACACCTATTATAGGTTGCTAATGCGTACTTGAAAAAAAATTAAAGCAAATGATCTTTTCTTTTCAAATGACCGTCTATCATATTAAAGATACAATTTCTGAAATTGGTTATATCACTGAAAGAGTTGTCCTTCCTTAGTGTATTGCAAGAGTTACGTATATTATGCATATATAATATTCGCACAAGAACAGGTATTCATAAATATCAAAACAAAATTCAGAAGAATATTCATGGTCAAATGATAGATCTTGAAACATAAATATATCCATCATTACGGATTTTCATTCCACTAAACTACACAGTGCTCTCGCTTTTGCGTACAATCTGTTATCAAAGTTGATTACACTTTCATGTCGACAAAATAAACATGGCCATGTCATTATCATTTTTAATATATCGTTCACGAGGAAAGTGTATCTCAATCAACGTACAGCCATTGCATGGTTTCGGAACAAGTCTTTAAACACGAAAGTGCTTGTAAACTCAAAACTATTACGGCCATTGTTCTGGATTTCTGAAATAGAAATAATTTGTAAATTATAGGATACGTCAATTAAATGATGATGATTTGCTAGACACATCTTCACTTTACTGAGATGATTCATATGTGTTTACTATTGGTATAGCGACAGTATTATTATGTGTAGTAAATCAATAAAAGTAATTGAATTGACCAATCAAAAGTCTAAAATGTATATCATTATATGTAGCGTGTACTTTATTTCCAGGTTTTGATGTTTTAAACAGATTTGTTGATATCAAATTTCCTGTATATCTAATGTCACGCCATACATGCAACACCTTATATTTATATTGGAGCTTCAAGCGCATTCTTGCACGTGGATTGGTATCGTTCCCCATTATGTTGCCCCTTAGCATGATAATGCCAAATATATATATCTTTTATAACGTATTTATCATATATGTGTTTAACTAAAATCAAAATGATGTCTTTTCTTTCTATAACATCTCAAATAAGTTACACAGCATACCTATGTTGACAGGCGACGCCATTCCTTTCATCGCAGCTGACGGCTGACAGGTCTCCAGACAGGAAAGTTTTACCAGTGTTGTTATATGCAATGCCTATACACATATTAGTATCACTTGTTGCTGGAGGGTTGAAGGTCATCCACGACGGCATGGGTGGTTCATACTTTACCCCCGTCCAGACTTTTCCGGGGGCAATTTTACGTTTAGCTGAATAATATAAAATACAATAGAATGTGTAATCAGCCCGACACAAATATTATTGTGAAGATATTTATCTCTCTGAGAAATCAAATATAAAATCGCTAGGAAAAATGGTACACAAATAAATCGTAGTTTAAACTACAACTGATGAAAAAGAGAAATACAAACAAATGTTTTCCCTGCAAATCTTGAATGATAAACTTTTTTCTTCTTCTTCTCCTTTTTTGGGGGGATACATGTAATCATTGTAATGCAATCAACATATTACAGGAACCGAATTAACTTGCATATAAAACATTTTTATCTTCGAACGAAATGTATGATGGATGATTTTGTTGGGTAAGAAAATGCTTCCTTGATTGGCCAGGCATAGTTGCCAAATGTCTTCTTAAAAATCTACAATGCCAGGTCATTAATCTAGATGGAAACACAGTTGTTGTTGTTGTTGTTATATATTGTACATACCGATAGAATGCAAACGGTAGGCGGTCCATTTCTTATGATAAGAATAGTCATCACTTGAATCAAATGTCAGCAGTTCAGCTCCAGTACTTGCACAGAAATCCTAGATAAGAGAAAAAAGGTATTTTAATTAAGAATTGAAAAAAACTTACTCAGGATATAAGCAGCAACTTTCAATACAAACAGACCGTTATTTATGGTAGAGTCATTTACTTATCACGAAATTGTATGAAAAAACAGCATTTTAATACAAAAGTCGATTTAGGTATACTGGAGTCAAATATGACCGAAATAGTTGTAAAAAAACACACAACCTACATATTACCAGGGTTGAATACAATGGAAGGTCTTTAAAAGATTTGGCCAAACATTAATCAAGCAATGATTCCTGAGTGATGCTCAACGCCTAAATTGTAAATAGCTGATGAAATTAAAACTGATATAACCCATTTCAGAAATTGTATCTTTAATTTGCTAAAAGGTCATTTGAAAAGAAAAGATTATTTGTTTTTTTTTCAAGAACGCGTCAGAAAACTATAATTGAAGCCAGTCTAAATTGGTAGATGAACCCTTGTATACAAATTGAGGACTTTAAGCGTTTAAAGCCAAATTGGAATCAAGCTGTGATTCATAAGTAAGGTTAAATGACTGGAGTGTTAAGGACAGAAACAAGTCAAAACAGGTCAGATAGTTTTCAAAGTCTAAAACGGGAGTTGGAAGAAATAGTCGTATGATTGAACAAATAATTTCATCATTTACAATAGCCGGGTTTCAGTCACGACCATGGACGTATAAATTAACAAACACAAAATAAGCCAACGCCTCTTTTGTTTATATTAGTTGAAGTGTCCAATGCTCGTTTTTGTATATTTTTGAAAATATGTCTTTTTTAGAAATAAGTTATATTTTGAAATATTTGAAATAATTGCATTGAACAATTAAATATCCACCTCGGCTTCCTTCCATGTCATGTTCCCCGTGATGACAAAGAAACACAAATCGCCTTCTCGTCCCCATTTTGCAGGACACTTCACGGTTGGATAACCTATATAATATAATTAACAGTATAATTTTGCCAACCACGGTGTAATGAATTATTTCATGGGCCTCACAAGGAGATATGGGTCTCACAATCTGTGCGTGAGAGTTTCAGGACCAACATTCAGGAGGCATATAGTGCTGCTAGCAAAACTCTTACAAGAGATCTGATATATCACTTTCTACGGTTCAAACCCATGTTGATTATTTTTCTCGCATTCTTCACCAAAAAAAGCAAATTATCAACTGTAAGATGAACCTTTCATCCCATCATAATCAATTTCCCGCGAAAAGGTTGTCGGGGTATAAAATGGCCACGTGGCTTTACTAATATTGAGCTATTACGTTATTGCTTACACCGTCATAACCCGTGCTAGCTGTCGATGTACCCCGAGAGATTCCATTATTACCAACCTTGTGAAAACGCGAGAAAAATAATTAACATAATGCTGTAGATTTTTATTTTGCTGAAAAAAACTTCTTTATTGATGAAACTGTTGGGAAGTATATTGTCACCGCAGAGATCACACTTTATATTCTGAGAAAATCGTTTTTCAAACCTAATAATCATAATTCTCTATTTTTATCAATTATATGTGACTTTTACGACGACGCTTATCCATTATGTAAACTCGATACTCGAAGGATTAAACCACTTTCGCTCCCCGCGTCACTGGATAATATCACTTCGATATCAGCGAGTTGCTATTTAATTAGCCGAAAAAAACAACCTTGACCAATCGCTAAACTGATACGCTCGTTTGAAGACTAATTGGGACCAAAGAATGTCAACAATACGATGGCTATGAAATTGATTTAGTAAAGATAAAATGGTTAAACTAAGTTTGTATGTTTCATTCACGAGATGACAGAGCCTTCGGTTTTATAACGACATATCCATGCTTGATCAGAGCGAAAGTGCACGTAGCCCCTGTAGTATCAGGGATGGGAATCACCGTATATGCGTTTCCATAAATGTTTTAATCTTTGTTGTTAGGCACCTAATTATGTTCTTTAAAGAAATTGCATATGTATTTCTGTAAGAAACTCTCTAGATGACGGGACAAAATAAAATGAATTATTTTGAGACAATGCAAATTTTGATGAATTTTATAAAAACAAGCAAAACCTATTTCAATATGCAAATTAAAATCACTAGATACAACATATAAAATTTGGACCATATACAATTCAGAATCTATATGTAACAACTTTCCTAATTGAACACCTTGTTGTTGTTGTTTTTAATTGTTTCCTCAATATTTATAAAATTTTAAAATTATATGCAATATCAGTTCATTTGTTTTCTCTGATGGATGACAGATAAAACATAAACTCCAGATATATCAAGACTTTTCCGCAGCATCCTAGTGCTCTTAAGGAATATTATATACGTATATGTTATAAATGGGAGACGTGGCTAACTTGTTATTTTCATCCACCTTTTTTAATTATGACTACACTATTGTTCACAATGCCTCAATATCTAAATGGTTTAGTAAAGCACATCTATGCGAAATTCAAATGTTTTCATTTTAGTTATCCCCTTGTCCAGGGCTTCAGTTTAAATAGGGAAGTGAGACGTAGCTTGCAGGTCTTGGCTGTTCATTTAACTTGAATATATATGCTTTATGTTTTGGAGGTACAACAAAAAAAGAAAAAAAAAAGACGCAAAACAATTGATGATGATAGTACACTCCGTGGTTTGTGTTATTCTTACATAAAATAAAACTGTATTCAATGTTATTCTGATAATTTAACCTGTACACTACATAAATCACTTTATTAATGGACTCATTTATCTTACAAATCCTTACGCTGCTACATCCGCCAATCAAAATCGACGTTATAAACAGCGACGTAATTGATTAGGTTATGTACTATGAACATACATTTCTAAGCAAATGAAAACGCTTGTTACAAACAAGATTAACTGATTTTACTTTAAAAGAAGCATACCATAAAACAGTGTGCTTGGAAACAAATTAACATCAGGGATTTTACGTAGACATAACACATGCTATTAAAATACAATATACATTACAAACGATATAATACAATTATACTCTGTGCGTTATTACCGTGCTTTACACACACAAATATGTCTGGCCAGCCTGAATACACATCTCATCAATAGCACAAGTGTGTCCACTGCAGGCTCCTCCGATACCCTGTAAAATTAAGCCAATATCACAAATAAACATGGATGTTTACATGACACAGAAATGGTGTTTTTCATGTGGTAGTTAAACTTAACATGAATGATTGTAACTAGTGGGGTGACACCTAAAGGAGTGTCACAGAAAGAATGAAGTGTAGTGAGGGGCGATAACTCTGTTTGAGCACGAAAGACGAATAAAAATAAATAAATGTCCTTCCTTTAGCATTAATTCCTTCACTTTCACTTACTTTCCTCACTTGCACTCAATTGACTCACTTGTACTTAATTTTATTCACGCGACATTTAATTATGTTTTAAAATTCATACTGGCGCGAGGAAATTGAAGGTTTTGGGGTTACCAGTGTAATAATTCTCACACATTCTACAGTTTTCTGGAATATGACACTTTAATTGATTATGAAACATCAATTCGCATCTAATCAAACATAAGTTCAGGGCCTCTTGTGTGTTGTTCAATGAGGTAGTCACCTCTTATACCAAGATATACTTCCTATACAATATATACCAGGTACTTTCTATATAATAATAATTCTCACAATTCTAGTTTTCTGGAATATGACACTTTAATTGAATACGATACATCAATTGGCTGCAGGCATCTATCCAATCATAAGTTCAGGGCCTCGTGTGTGTTGTTCAATGAGGTAGTCACCAACTACTACAAGGAGACCCAGCCTCAAAATGACCCTGACTGAACCATATACACGTGGTGATAAAACAAGCAAACAAACAGAACCTATGCTTAGCTTAGTAACAGATGTACTTGCAGTATTCTAATCGATAAATAGTGACATATGCCATCAAAGATTAAGAAATATCACGCATATCATATAATGTCAAAATCAAGGCCTCCAGTGTGTTGTTCAATGAGGTAGTCACCAACTACTACAAGGAGACCAAACTGATCCTGTATGACTGAACCATATGTGTGGTGATAAAACCAGCAAACAAACCAAACTAAGTTCAGCTTAGGAACAAATGCACTTGCAGTATTCTAATCGATGAATAGTGACATACCATCAAAGTTTTAAAAATGTCATAATTGCTCAAACTTTTCTACTCTTCTTATCTATATATAATATTCATAAAATTGGTGTATTGGGTTCAAAGTCCCATTAACAGACAGGGTCATTTAAGGATGTGCCTGGATTTCGGAGGTGGAGGAAACGTAGGTTTTGTCAAATAAATTTCCATCCTATACCTTTTGAATAGATAATAATTAATTGAATTTCAAAAGATCAAAAAAAATTACATGACATCTTTCTACACCCAAAGTAACTGAATTTAACTTATTGCGACATAATAATTGAACATATTTTAACATGAATTGGTCAGAACTGCTTTCTTGCATATTTTTTTCTTCGGTGCATGAAAATGAAAGGTTTAAATATGTTGTATGGTAGGCCTATTTGAGGCAAATATATTTGAAAATTTACTTCATTTATATATTAATGCATCCGATGATAAATTTGACCCTGCCTAAGAACCATCTTAATAAAGGGCAGGTCAGAGACTTTTACACTTTGGTATTTCCAATTTAACGCATTTGACTATAAATATTTCATTAAAAAATTGAGGAAAAAAAAATTATTATTGAAAACAAATATGTCTCTGGTTCAATATACTGTTAGTGTGTACTGACGTACATGTACAGAAGATCAGAGTCACTGAAAGTTGGTGTTATCGTAAGCTAAACATATGTATGTAATGTCCGTGATAGGATTCTCGAAACGTTGCTACTCGACATAAACAAATAGGCCTATCAGCTGATCAAGATATCAAAACATCAACATACATATTTTTCAGCATCAACTGAGTGAACTGACGAAACAGTAATTGCATTAAACAAACAATAAAGAAAATATATTTTAAATATGTAAACGTCGCCTGTGTCAAAAACGTTAATGAACACGTAACATTTACACTACAATAGGCCTACTGGAAGCCTACGACTCAGTTACTCAGTACGAGTTTAGATTTGTTATCGAAAAGAATTGAACACTGGTCAGTGTTGACGATGAACATGCCTACTGCTCCTGTAAAGCAACAACTTTGTCATAGTAGAACAGCTGTAACCTCCAATGTCACTTTTAATATGACATGATATTAAAAAGTCCTGGTCCTGACGGGAAAATGCAATACAACTCACTTAGACTGCAGCTAAAGCCTGGAGTTAAACGAGCAAGCGGCGTGACGTCTCCGGTGTCCTCCTCGGGGTATCATTTCAGAGACAATACCCGATGAGTTCAGGATGGCGTTATTCTATAGTTTTCCTTTATATATTCGGACAAGACGACCAAACCAAATGTGTTAATACTTTCTATAACGTATAAACTTCATACATCAATCTTAACGGACCTGTTGATGTTAACGCAGGCTGTAAAAGACATCATCACGATGACTCGAGCAAAACAAATATAAAAACCAGTTGATCCATAATGATTTTAATGCTGATAACTATGTATGCCGATCCGGTCCATCTGTTCAACCATGCTAAACGGAAAGGAAACGCCCGATCTTTCGTCATCAAAACAGGCAGCCTATTAATAGGAAAATACCCCAGTCGAGTGGAAAAATACTGAGAAGGTCGACAAAATAGGCCATTTTCAAAACAATCATTTGACCGTTCTGCTAAAGATATTGAAAAACTAAACAGACCATTTTCTGCAGGAAACATTTATCTAAGTACAGGTGCATCATATATGTTTCTGATTTTTTGAAATTTTGAGGGTGATTTAAACAGAACCCCTTAGTCAAAATGACGATGTTGGCATGTTTGACCCAAAATCTCTCATAAATACGAATTTCCACAGGGATAACAGATACACCAAGACCTAGATCGAGCCGAGTTTTAGAATGGTTCAAAACCCCATCAAAATTGTATGTGTCATCTTTTCCACCCCGCGAATTAGCTCATACTATCATTACGTTCCGTAAGGAACGATAACAGAGTTATCGGCCCTTACTACACTTCATTCTTTATATTGTAAGTCTCAGTTGTCTGATTCGCTAATCAAATGCTCTTTGGAGTATACCACGTTCACTGACAGAAATATAATCTGCATACATAGAGTATATCTCATTCACTGGGCAGACAAATGCTACTAATGCTTGGAGATAACACAGTAAGTCGGAAAGTAAAGTAGTGACTTTCAATAACCGTAACAGAAGTTTATATTAAAACACACGTATTGTATTTTGCACAATGTTATTTGCAGTTCACGAGTAAGAAGCGCCATGAATTGTACAAAAACACCTTTCAGCACACAGTGGTTGTTTGAATGCAGTAGGGCCAAAAATAAGCAAACTCCGTTATGTTTATGTTCTGTCCTTCTAGGACTCGTCAGTCTTGCTATCTAGGTGACGACGAAATTAAAAAAAATGGAGCAAACTTTAAATAAGTAGACAAAAAAATCAAAACCTGGAAAAAAAGTGAAAACTTCATATCTAAAAACAAAATATAATTTTCTAACATAATGTTTCCAAATACCTTCATCTACATTTGTATAATCTAGACCAAGTTATTATTCAAATGAATTAAAACTATGTTTTATTTTACAAAAATCGCGATACATATTAACTTATGTTAATCTATCATGATGGAAGTGGTATAGTAGTGCTAGTATTGGCGTAAATCGAAAAAAAAAAACTTACCTGAACGGACATGAGACAAAACGGAGTAAACAAAATATTCACCTGTGGGATATCGGTCCTGCTCATCACCAGGTGATAGTAGCCCGCAAGCCAAGGATATTGTCTGCTATTGTCTTCGGAGTTCAACACGCATCGACCAGTGCGTTCAACGAAGAAAACATTGCGGCATAATTTGTAAGAGACGCAAAGCTCCAAACATTGGTAAAGTGTTGGCAGATTGATTGAGATAAACGATTGGTATATCAAGGTAGGTCGCAGTTTTGGTAGGGGTAACTCCACACAACATGCTGAAAACTCTAACAGATACACAAATAGCAGTAAATACAATATATCCATTGGAACCCTCATAAACATCATGTCTATTTTTGTTGAAATATTAAGTGTAATTGTTTGAACAATTTAAGCGATTTGTGTTAGTGGAATATTACCAAAACGTCCACTTAACAGGTTAAATGTCAATTCAACAAGACTGTGTCCCCACTTCAGGTCAGGACCACATGTAAAAACAACTTCATGTCAGGACCACATGCAAAAGCATCACTGCCGGCCTGGTTTGGAAATACTCGGTCGCCTGCGAGATATCAATACCTTAGTCCCTTGGAATCACTTACGTATAACTCATTCCTAGTACTGTTAACTGCAAACGTAAGCACGTTGGTATATGGCATTTGTCATGTATTTCAGATATGTATAATACATGTACGTACCACTTTAATTATCAATATTTCATCGCAATGATGAAATAGCTGATAAGCGTAATAGGATATCTGCATTAAGCTGTCGCGTTGCAATTAAAAACTAATAATTAGTTGTTGCGGGATATAGCAACAAGAACAGAAATGGTAAGAATGCGTACTTGAAAAATTCCCTTTGAATTATCATATTGTAGCACGTTTTGAGCGAAATCGAATAAATTTGTTCATAAACCCATTGACTAAGTGTCGAAAAGGTCGTATATCAAAATAAAATAGTTTTATAAACTCTCTGGAGTAGGCACTTATTAAGCCATGGAAAACGCATGCCGATATATGGGACCAGCCAACCATAGACTTTAGTGTTAACGTTTTGGAGTTTATCATTAAAATTCTTGAATTCTAAATGACAATTATGGTTTATAACAAAAGTTTAGGGTCTCATTTAACACGTAATAAAAATAATCGGACTTACGAAATTGATATCAACATTTCTTATGGACAGTTACCTATCAGGCAACATATCTATTTTGTTAGTTCATAACATACCGGCCAATCAGTGGCTGCAGCTATGCTTTCGCAATTTGGTATATTTAACCAATGGTGCTATTGATATATATAAAACATAATAGAAATTGCATGGAGTTACTTCACTTAAAAAATCAATCATGCAAAATATGAAAGGGTTTGACTGATTCCCGATAGCTACTCGCACTTTGTTTCAAAAGTCCACTTTATCTGACTATCTAGGCTATGAAACGGTTGTGCACGATTTATACAGTTCATTTATTTGATTTTTCATATAATTGCCTGATTTGTCCAAGGACCTTTATATTCACGCAAAGTGTTAAATGTCAGAGCAACCGACTCCATTGTTTTTTTGTTTTGTTTTTTCTGAATGAAATTTAAAATTAATTGCGCTTAACATTACTACAAGTATCAAATATACGCCCTCCATAGTAGCAATCGTGTTAGGGAAATCCCCTTATTTTTTCATTAAGAAAGTACATACATACATTTACTCGTATACAGCATATGCATGTCTATACTTAGTTACTGGGAACTTCAGATGGGTTGAGGGGATGGCTGCAACCAGTACATAAGTACATCTTCTATATTCTTTACCTTCCTTTGAATTGTTACTTCGACTTCGCCGAAAAACTATCAGTAATTCCTTCAATTTGTAATCAGTTATCGCTATTAGGTGTATGATGTGTAGTATCGAACTATAATAATTTTTGTATTATATGTTTGATTAAGCTGTTTTAGTAAACTGATATCAACTGTCGTGACAAATTGGAATGGATTAAATTTCAATAGTATAAGTAAACATCCTAGACAACAGAGCATAACACTCCCACAATGTGAAATGGCAACATCCAGATACATGAAAACTTCACTATCTCGATTTCTGAAAATTCGAAGACTTAACGTTAAAGAAAAGAATAGTTCCAATAAGAATATACATATAATATATATATGATATTGTATGACAGAATATCACAGAATGAGAATGATTATGAAATGTATTTAAATATTTAACGTTCTCACACAATTGTACTTATATTAAACAGGAACCCATTCATGTAAAGGATATCCGCTAAGTGGCGCGTTATCATTGGCTCATCCAATCATTACCAAGTGGGCGGAGCTTAATAGAAAAAAAGACAAATCAGGGAGCAGCATTCTTCATACCATCAGTGATAAATCAATCATTAATACATTTACCATGACAACACATTGAGTTGCGGCTAGGTCTTAAGTAAAGAAATAACATCACCATTTATCAAATCAGAAAACATTTATTTAGTGCATAATGAAAATAGACCTATAATTGAATATCCATATCCATATAACTTATTGTGTTAAACACTCCACTTTAGGAAATAGTATTGTTGTTAATTAAGAAACAAGGAATATTCAATTGAATTGGACACAAGTTTCAAATGAAACTAGCATAAAGAAGAAAAATACAAAACGTGTAATTCTTTAGTAATTAATGAAAACATTCTAAGATAGATTTTTTTCACTATATAATTATAAAAAAAAAATGTTTGCGTGATAGTATTACCGACGATAGAGCTGTCAAATCTATTTGGATGGGGAGACTATGTTACAGGCGAACTTGTTTCAGAATGGAATCGGAAGAATACTAACAAACAAACCTTAACTACACAGATCAAGAACGAGTTATATTCAAACGTTCTCACTTTCAGAAAATTGCCCAATATAATTGTTATGTTTTCTAAATGGAAACAGACATTTTATTGACGATTCAAATTTTCGTTTGACGGGAGCTCCGCAAACTAGCTTGTTGTTCATGCATGTTGAATGCCACTGCAGTATTATATGCAGCAGGCCGGGTTTTAACTGTAAATACTGTACATATTTGTATGGTGGCATTCTAGCTTCCGGCTAGGGGGAATTTCCCTTTAGCTCATTCAGTAGTAGTGTGCAGCCAGCCGGGATCGAACCCGCGACCCTCGGCTTACTGGTCCACCGCTCTACCGACTGAGCTAAAGGGAAATTCCCCCTAGCCGGAGGCTAGAAGGCGACCATACAACTATGTACAGTATTTACAGTTAAAACCCCGGCCTGCTACATATCAGATCACAATCTGAGGTAAGTAAAACAAAACTGTAGAGACGGAGTTTTGCGTGTAGTTGTGCATCATCTAATACGCATTTTACACAGAGGGGAAGATGTTCGTTGGGGTTTGATTACAGATACAGATTACATGATTTGTTGATTACAGAATATGGTAGATCTAACAATTGAAATTGGTATACATTTTTGTTATGGCCATTTAACTGTTTATATTCTTGTTTTCTTGATGATAACAGTAAATTTATAATATGTCAGTATTTTCCAGATAGTTTAAACTAGAAAGTAACGGATATTTTACCATATTGTGTAAGCGTAAAGAATGATCTTTATTTCCAAAACCAAAAGTTCTGTTAAGGCGACATTTGCATTGAAAATAATGTGCTATGATTGGTCAAAAATATATAAGAAAAAACTTTTTATTTTTTTTTTTTTTTTTTTTGAATTGGTGCTCAAATGACTTTCAGTACACAATTGTTCATCAAAACCACAGACTTCAGATACACAACTGGAATTATAAACCAACAAATGCAGTAGCTACATTAATTTTGTATGGAATTATGTAATGTACATATTTTGTATAAAAAAATGCACAGTTTGTAATTTAATCTAGTATGACCTTTTACTTTGAAATATGATAGATTTACACCTTGAAAATGCAAATCTATTGTGTTAATATGAACCAAATTATGTACCGAGAACGTCAGAATTTGTAAATATGTTTTTCAAATATTCAAATTTGAATTAAAACTATCATAATTTCCCTATTCTTTAATTCAGCCGTTTAGATTACTTTGCTGTTTATGCTGCAAATGGGCAATAATTGATGTAATTTTGAAACGCAACTTAACTTTATGTCTAAAGAACCTAGATAGATCGAAAAAGGCAGACAAAAATAGCACGCGTTAACGCGTGATATATCCATGTATGTTCATAGATACAGAATTAATCAAATATTCCTAGGGTATGACCCTTTTATCGGTATCGATTAGGATCTATACTTTGTCATGCTTGAATGCTACTTCCTATGACCTGTTTATAACCCGTGTATGCAAACGTTTGTATGAAAATCAATATCGAATAAAAGCATGGTGCAGACGAGATGTCAAATAACAGTCCTATCCAGGTAAAACTGAATGTTTAATCTTGTTATTGTTGATTTTAAAATTATTTTATTTATATATATATATATATTTATTTATTTTTTATTTTTTTTTTGTGATGTATATATCGTGAGATAATCTGTTCTCCTTTGTATACTTTGCAATCGACAAATACTACATCAATCGATAGGTGGACGTTTTAGTACCTAGTAAGCACAATATCACTCTGTGTATATACAACGTCTTGTTTTTCTTCATAAATAGACCGATACATACGTACGTTAAGATGATTTTTGCCTCATAAAAGAACAATTAACTAATTTCATGCCAGAATAAACAAAGACTATTATATTGTGATCTACTCTGGAGCTTGCCTGATAATTAATTCTAAATGTTTACGTCCTAGACTGTTAATATATTCTTCCTAAAATATCTTAAGCTATCTTAGGTCCGAGTGCCTGTTACAAGTCCAGTATCATTCTAACTGATGCACATTTAGTGTAGTCCAATGAAGTGCATTCATGTCCAGTTAATGTGTTGGTCCCTTCCCCGGCTAAATCAGTAACGGCGGGTTGACATCCAAAATTTAATGGCTAAACCGATTTGACCAATACTATACAGATCGACACTTTGTCATGCATGAATGCCACTGTCACTATATAACCTAGCTGTGTAAAGGTTTGTATTAAAATCAATATCAAATAAAAGCATACCACAGACACAATGACAAATATAACGTCATATCAAGGCGAAACGAATGTTTAATTGCGTTTGTTTTGTGTAAATAATGTATGTATTGAAGGTTTGAGTATTATCTGTTGTATACATAGCAATAACCATAAAAATACATCAACCTGAAAGGTGGACGATTTTGCACCTAGTAGGTACAATATCAGTATGTGTATATACAACGTCTTGTTTTTGTGTTTTTCTTTCTCGATAGACCGATACATAAGTACGTTGAGATGATCTTTACTCATAAAAGAATAATTAACTCATTTCATGTCAGAACAACCAAAGATTATCATTTTGTGACCTATCTAGTGCTAATTGACCTACTTCGCTTAACTTCTAACCTGAATTTTAGTTTCAAATGTTTACGTCCTAGACTGTCAAAATATTCTTCTTAAAATATCTTAAGCTATCTTAGGTCCGAGTGCCTGTTACAAGTCTAGTATCACTGCAGGTTGTCATGTATCCAAACTGATGCACATTTAGTTTAGTCCAATGAAGTGCAGTTAGGTCCAGTTAATGTGTCGGTCCCTTCCCTGGCTATGCCCCAAACGGCAGGTGTATAAAGCGACACGTATCGATGTGGGCGTGGATGGACCTCAAAAAGATGGCAAAACCGATTTCACCCACACTATAAAAAGATTTTTTTTTTTATTTAGTTCTCGACAAAATATAGGAGCTGTAATCTGGTTATTTGATACCTGTGTCGGATGTAACATTGTAAGCAAGACTCATCAGTAAATTCAGTCACATTATTATTTGTCAGTGAATGTTGCATTGCTCAGTTTATGATGGGAAACTAACAGGACTGATACGGTAGCCTGACAATATCACTAAATCATGACTTTTTTTTGTTCCATAGCCTAGATACATTATAAATGTATAGTACCACAACATTCAAGCATGACTATATAAGGTAAACTTACTGTAGATCAACGAAAACCCTATAAGCTTTAAAATTTACCATGGGATTATTCGTTTTAAATCATTGCGAAATAGACTGACTATATCAATTCAGCAGCACATCACTTCATTTCACAACGCTAAATAAATAAACAGATAACTAATATATATATATATATATATTTAAATCTAGTACCTAAAATATCAATGATGCAATAAATTCCAATATTTTTCCATTACGTAATATAACGACGATTGATTATCATCAATTTGAATAGAGATACAATTTACCATAATATATACGTAAACGAATAAAACAGATAGATAATAGTAATACAGTTACCTACCTATCTACCTCGCTCTTTACAATTGTCTCAAACAAGAAGACAACATGGTTTTAATTCTTAATCAAACCCAATTCTGCTATAGTTTAAAATATTAACGAATAAACTGAAAAGAGAAAAAATCTTGAACTTGTTATTTAGCTGTACCATTCCTTATCACCAAGTCAGTTCACAGAAAACTGGCACTGTGCCAGTTGTTCCAATTCAGGTATGCCATCTTTTAAATAAAATCGAATTTGTTAAGTTTTCAATATCAGAGTAAATCCACACACATGCCGAGTACGACATCACTGTATATGACGACATCGTCATGGAGAAGAACACTATTTAGTGCCAGGTTTTGGAGGTAGAGGACAGCCAGAGTCCCCAGAGAAACACTATCTGCCTACGGTCAGTACCTGGCAACTACTCCACGCAGGCTACGAACTCGCAACCTAGAGGTAGAGGGCTAGAAATAAAGTGTCGGGACACCTTAACCGCTCGTTGGGTGATCAACTAGAAATTGATAATCCTTGATGAGGGCAGAACAACGAGTGTGGCACGTCGACAGAAGAAACTCAACAGACAATGCTTTAACGAGTAAAATGTCTCTGATTAAGACATCATGCTCTCTAGCTTTGAACTAACTTTTCTTTAAAGGTTACTTTGTTTCTACCGACAGTCACTAACATGTTTTATGCTCTATTCTCTGGGGACTGATAGGCAATAAATATCACTTTTTTTTTTAAGTTTTCTCTCCATACGCTGTAAACGTATTCTGATGACGGCTGTTGATAGTCTTGTTATTACATTCGTAATGTTCTGATGTGTTCACTATCCTGGCCTAATTTTGCCCTGGTTCTGAAGTAGTTTGTTCACGGATCTGAACAGAGTGATCATGTCAGGGATGATGATAACTCCGACAACTGTCGCAAGGATGGCACTAGCCACACTTCCCATGGCTACACTACTGGAACGGGAATCGTACACGCTGATTCGTTTACGGGTATAAACAGACAAGCTAGTTTTGTTCACGGTCAACTGAGCTATTAGCATGCGTTTGATGTCGTCGCGTTTTTGTTGGCTAAAAGGTTGTGTCTCGTTTGGTGGTAGACAGCATCGATCACACCCTTTAATTTCTTTGGAAGTGACTTGGGTCGTTTCCTCGATAACATCTTGTGCCCTCATTGTCGAATTTGGAACATAAGATGCCTTAACCTCTGTTGTCATGGTATACGGATCAGAGGCTGTTGTACTGTGTACAGTTGTGGTTGGCTCGCTTGGTCCTGTTAAAGATATCAGGGAGAATATGTTTAATACATTCATTATATCGATCTCTGCTAAGTGCTCAGAGTAGAAGTCTGTTACATACAAAATACTAATTTTAATGGGCCCCACTGACATCGAGATAGCGAGATATTAACAAATACAAAAGCTAAACCTTCCTACTTAGATAGTATTCACTTGATCTGTCTTTCGGCAATTATTTTGATTTTTTTTTTCATGTCAGTAAAACCTGTCATCTTTTAACAACTGTCATTAACCTGGCAAGTAGAAAGCATGACATGAACAAGTATGGTCATTATATCATTGATTCGTGTTTGTAACTTATATAGAGGATACGAAAATGAGTTTTTATTTCTAATGAAAACGAATTACGGCAGGAGTCTGAAAAGTTCAAAGTTGTGATTGCGAGCCTGAACATTTACGAGTGAAAAGTTTCGGTTAATCTTGTCTTACGAGTTAATTACTGTTACATTTAATGGAGAACTCTTTAAATTTCTATTCGCCTATAATCAAAGGACGACACCATTACAACAATACAGCACCGTTTTGAATGGGATGTTAATATAGTTTCAGTTACCTGAAACAATATGTTTACTAACCTGTTGTGAAATATATGTCATATCAATATCACTGCAGGGCAAACTTAGTTTAAATAAAATAACCATTCACTCGCTACATCGATATTAATTTGACAACATAACATGAGTTTCACATACATTTTAACGTTCCCATGAATGTATTTCTTATTACATCACTAATAGTATACCTCCAAAGATGCTTGCATATTTTCCTGGTAGAAAACAACGTTTTTCGGATTTATAAACACGAATTTCTTAAATTTTCATTTATATTTCTTTGGTTAAACAACACTCGTATCCGAATTTCCAGAGAAAAAAAACCTTGTTCAAATTACACATCGTCCCGTATTTCAAGATATATTCCTTTGATAAAATCAGTAAAGTAGTACCCTGTAATGAAAATGAAAGTATGTGCATGCACATGAACACAGCCTTTCAAAGATAATGGAACGTGTACAACTATGGGGTAATTTACCTTTCTGCATCCAGATTTTGATATTTCCATTTATTTAGATTTTTTCTATACCACCTACTATTTAATGACGACACTTAAGCCTCTTAACATCACTAACAAGTCAGAAACGGTATATACGATGAATTAAAGAATTAATATCCATCAATAATAATCAATATATTTACCAGTTTCACAGAGTGCGATTAATTTCGCATCACACTCAAATGTAAGCATGAATGCATTTTCTAATCTAATACATCGTTGTTCAGGACATCCGTTGGGCTCTGATCTCCAGCCCGACCATCTGGCCCATCCGCTGTAGACCCATGGCGAATACTCTCTTGTTGTGTCGCAAGCTATCGTATCATCGAATCGCATGTCAATCCAGTACCTCCCTATGCTCCTGTATCAAAAAGACAACTTGGCGAATAACAGTTTCGTTTGAATCTAGGTCAACGGACATAATTAAAGTAAGCATGACCTCCTTTTGATACTTGATAAACAGTTTTTTAAATGTAACGTATTTTAAGATGTTTGACATATTTAAGAAAGTGATATGAAGCACATATTTCTGCCATCGACAAATGCATGAAGACTATTGTGAAATGCAATTATATATGCGCTATAAATCGTTATCATAATTGTATCGTTAAAAACACAATATAATCGATAAAAAAGAAATGTAGTAAATGCAGACTATATAAATTCGCTTTTGATCTATATATTCAATAATCGCATATTGTATGACTCTGAAGGTAGCTAAATTATACAAACCTTTTATGGAAATACAGATTATATACATAAGTTTACTACAAAAGGATGATTCATTATGATAAACACTTGTATCTACTCATCAATTTTAAACACAAACGCAACAAATGGTGACATATTAACAAAATCATAATTAAAACTCAAATTATAAAAAGGGACATACTATCAACAAAAATAGAATATTGCATGAAAAAACCACAATGAGAATGATTTTGGTGACCTCACCAGGAAGTATGCACATGAATGTTTCTTCTACTCCATCTCCCACAAAATAGCATCATGTCTGTTTAACAGTATCATTCAATGCTAAGTACTAAAGCATTTTATGTAGGTCGGCATCTTCAATAGGGGAATGGTGCACAAGTTCACCTTCCCTCTTCCGCTTGAGACATGTCTTTCCATCATTAAACGATTGACTGATTTAAAAAAAGTCATTCACTATAACCATGTGAAAACCCACACTAGAAAGATACCATGTCAGATTCAAGAGAGCTTCCTGGATACTTCTCGACAAATTTCTTTCAAATGTCCACGCAAAGCTTCCGGAAAGTAATCAGGCAATTCATAAATAGACGCCACTGTAGCCTTTACAGAATTTCTAGTCTCCGTAAGAAACAGTTAAAAACCTTGATTTACAATGCTTACGCATTTTCAACACAGAGAGTCACCGATGATCAGCGTTTCTCGGTAAAAAAACCTTAAGATTTAATTGCAATACAGTTCACTCAACACCTCAATGGACATAATCTTTAGACGTTTCTGAAAGACCTGATGATTTGATAACAATGTCGTACATTACATATTTCATGGGATATCTATTTCTATCCTGCAACTGCCACCGCCTTGTCGGAACACACCCACCGTATATATTTTTGCTGTATACGGCAGTGACAGAAAACAGCTGTATTGTGGAATCTTAGCACGTGCGTCATTTCGACTTACCTACTTCAAAGTGAAACAACGTTTAAGAGGCGAACATATTTCTGTCATTTTAGCACCGTTTCACTTCAAAATGATTATTTTTTATGATGTTTTTTTTTTTTTTTTTCCATTATTGTAGGATAAATAGAATACATGGTCAGTGTCTTAAAATATAAGGTGTATTTTTGGCTCTGGACAGAAAGACAAAAATGGCTCGCCAAGGCTCGCCACTTTTGTCTTCCTTTACCCTCGCCAAAATGCAGCTTATATTTTAAGACACTGACCATGTATTATCTATATATAATTTGACTAGAATGTCGTATATTTTGCACTTCAGTGTTATAGGTGCGCTCTCTCTCATAAAGGTAACAAGTCAACAGCACATAATGCGTAATGCTCTACAGGTCGTGATACAACAAAATCAGATGACGTTTACTACCAACGATTATCGACCTTTATCTGTGGGTTAATCATACCAAATCCGATTAATATAACTACAATTTAAGAGGCACAAACTGCCAACTACGATTTTTTTCCGGGTGAATCATTAGGGAGAGAGACAGTGGCTTAGAAACTAGGAAATTCGGCAAGCATCGTGCAGACTGGCCAAACTCTTACACTTGGGTTGAGATATCCCTGTCCATGGAATAGACCCATGTTGGATTATTGTTTTCTCTTACCCTGGACAGGGATATCCGTAGTTTTACCGATGAAAGACAAGTTACACTTGTTCCTGTTCTCGATAACGTGACGTCACTATGACCTGGCCCGAAACTACTTTTACGCGGTTCACACAATTGCATATGTTCCTCTGCTTGTTTACCTGTGTCATTTGTTGTTGTTTTTAATGTATATGGGATTGGGATTTGGTTCAAACTCGGGGGGGGGGGGGGGGGGGGGGGGGGGTAGATGTAGATAAAGGTTTAGATAAGGACCATGACAGGAATTGGTTAACTGTATCTCTGTCACAAAGTCAAAATCATTAATTATCCGCCTTTTCGTAATACAGAGTTGTCTGCTCCTGTGAGAATGATGTGATTGTTAAGTAACCTTTCGTTAAAAAAATATGCCGTTTCTCTTAGAAACAAATGGCGTAACAACAAATGAATGTCAATAACAGCAAAGAACTCTGCAAAAAGAGAGAATACAAAAGTCTAACAAATCATATACAATTCTTACAATTCTTTTTGCCGATAATGATCGTGTGCCGTGAAGTTGTTCCACTTTTCTTGACTGTCGAGTACGATAAGGCGCCCGCTATTATTCTTGCAGTAGTCTTCTGCGTTGTCCCATATCATTTCTTGCGGACTCAAAACCAAGTCTGTGAAGAGAGACCGCCCAGCTAAAAAATAACCACACACGGTCTGCATTAAAGTAAGTGACAAGAATCCTGACTATTTTACACTTCCATTGGTATTATTGATTATGTCACTAGGAAGACAAGTTTACAAGATTCGTCAATTAAAGAAGCAATATATCTAACAATAAAATATTACCATCGATTGAAAACCATGCTGTCTTATATTTTAGTACAAACTAAAAGCTACTAAATTCAACCTAACTTTCGAACAATTATATTTAAGCGATCAATAATTTTGGAACTACAACGAGTTGCAAACACAATTTAATGTAAAGTGATGTCTGTATACTACCGATGTTCCAACTTGCCACGATTGCGTGATGTATCCATAACCGCCATATTGAGAGACTAAAATAATCACGTGATTGGTCATTTTAATAGGGTCTGGTTATAAAAAGTTAATTGTGTGAAGTCATACCGTGAAACAATATAACATATTTAGATAACTATTATTTTGCTTATTTATTGATTTATTTATTTCTCTGTTTATTCATTTTTAATATTTTCACATAAGTATAATTCTCTGCTATTTTTTGCTTTTAGGGTTAGCGTTCTCATTACAGCCAGATATGAGAAACACTAAAAACCTGTGATTAATTGATAAAATTGTCTTTTTCGTCACCATTTGCTATCATTTTGCTGTCCAAACGACTTTTTTTTTTTTTTTTTTTTTTTTTTGGCTGGATGGGGGGATCATTATTATGTTTGTTAAATATCAAGCTATTAGGAACCAATGTTCTTTGTTACTATACATTCACGTTCACGATTTGCTGCTGTCCAACATTAAGTCGCCTTCTACAAGTAATAGGAAGCTGGATATAGTGGGCTTTATTCCTGTTCTCCAAGATGTCGTCTGAGTAAATCTACTGGATCTTCCGAGTGATTATACAGAAGATCCACAATTAGTCGCATTTCGATACCACTTGAGACATAGCAGACGCTCCTGGATGTGTAATGGACCTGAACAGATCGTACATTTAACACATGACGCTTTCTCGGACAAGTGACGCCGAGAACTAATAAATCGGTAATAAACAAATGTAATTTACAACAGAAATATACTCGGGTGTAAATTTTAACTGTTTACACAGTTACACTTGTGAATACAACTCATCTCTTGATCCGGTTGGCCGTAAACTCTTTAGTATTAAAGTAACATGTACGTGGCGCGTGTGCGGTGTTATCGGAGGGATATTAACACTTTTGTTTTCAAAGCATGGTGCCAAATAGTGCCATGTTATATTGACATTGCAACGGATGTAATACATCAAGGTAATACAGTTTATCTTAAAGTGTTTTATCCCTATTAAGCCCTAGAGGATGCCGATTTGATAACGAAAACATCATTGAAACATCAAATCGAATAAACAGAGACAAAATATAGCCAAAGTTTCATATTTACATGGGCACTGGAAACGTATACATATAATGAGATATAGCAGGCACGTTTTCCCCGTCCTGCACTGGTATCAGATCTGTACAAAACGTTACCAAATCATATGACGCTTTCTGACATTCGAATAATTAGAATAAAACAATAAATATATCGCCAGACCTAAACCAGTTGCTAGGATCATCATTTACTGTCAGTATGTGTTTTCTAATTGATGCGTCTCTGTTGGAGTCATTGGTAAGGTAAGGTTTGAGTACTGCACATGCACAAATATAGCCATCCGTTCCTACAATATAAATACTACTACGGACTCCCAGCAGGATACCGCACCTGAGCAAATAATATGATAATGGGCAAAACAGCCGCCCACTCCCTAAATACTGCGTTTTATGCATAAGCAGAAACTATTATCGTTCTTGCTCAATGATTGTGAAGCGCTAAAGGGAGAAATACAGAAAGGCAGAACAGACAGAACGGTAGAAAAGTTTTTTCCCAATGCTAACAGCTGAGCAATATTGGTATTTTATGTTCCCTTAGAGAAGACAGAAAGTACACGGTTCTGCAGCAGCCCCACATTAAGTTGCCTTCAACTATCGACATGTAATATAATATAGCGGACTGTATTCCTTGGTCCCCTAATGTCCTCCGAGTAGAGGTCAGAGGCGAAACCACCCCAACTCTACAGAAGACCCACAATTAATCGCCATACGACATTAATTGAGAAGGACCAGACGCTCCTCTGTGTGTAATTGATCTGTACACACTGTTGACCCAACACATGTCACTTTCTTAGAAAGAAGCGACTACGGGGGAAAACAGTAATAAACAGATCGAGAAAAGTGATCTGTTGTCATATGTGTGCACTCTTATGATTCTGATAATTCAAATCTGAAAATAAATACATTGTAATCTGAAAATGTTACAAACTTTTTGCTGCTAAGAACGAAATATATATTTGTATTGCTATGTTAAATTTATATTTGTTTCTCATACCATAAAAGGAACGATGACGTCGATGAACGAAGTGGTTACTAGTTTGTCGTCATGACGCTTAAATGACATACCAAAATCAGAAATAGGATTAAAGGTGATATTCTAAATTGAATCGCTACTCGTGAAGCATTCATTTTGATAATCTGTTATCAATTAATTAAAATGTCCTTTCACGATTGATGCGGGCTCGATTTGATATCATGACTTTCAATTGTGATATATCACAAAAATTAAAATTGATACATTTTACGTTAAAGACGAATTGAAAAGCTGTCATCTTACCTTCAAGAAACAAAGCTAACACCGACGTCAATACCAAAGAATCCATCGTCCCGTTCTGGTTCTATGAATGAAGTGATTTTTCAACACTTAACCTCATGGTTTTAAATACGTCATGCTGTATACAAGATGTGATAAATCGGAGATTATATTTTATTTACAACCTGTCGATCGATTTCGTAGTATATACCCTAACCTGAAGCCGTCAAACCATGTATACAAGGCAAGCAGGTTGAAGTTAGCAGCGGATTCGTTATTCGTTATTGGGGATTCTAATAACGAATCCGTTTATGTTTAAATTATATTTCTTTTTATTGACATTTTGACGATTTGATTCGGTGTTAGGCGGTAAACACTGGCTAAAGTCGTTGAAACGAAAGCTAATTAAAGGTATTGGCATGTAGGCGGTAAACCAGTGATGAACTAAAGCAATAAAAACATTGGATAAAAATAACGAAATGAACCTAGCAACAGGCGGAGTCATGAAGGCAGTAAACCAGTCACTACGTCAGTCCGACAGAACAATGACTATATATTCGGTGAGAGGAAACCTAGCATCAGGCGGAGTCATGTAGGCGGTAAATCAGTAATAAGCTAAGGCAGCCAGAACACTGATTTTAAACAGTGAGACGAAACCTAGCAACAGGCGGGGTCATGTAAGCGGCAATTCAATGACTAATTTAGGCAACCGGAACACTGATTATACTCAGCTAAAAGAAACTTACCAATATTTTGAGTTATGTAGTCGTTAAACCGCTACCTTCTGTATTTTCATCACATCTTCTCACTCTTATCGATTATTCTTTCGGATGGTTTAATTGTCTGTATTGTTCCGTGTCAATTCGCATGAATGTACATTGTTAATTAAGTTGTGTCATGGTTTGTTGCTGACGTGGATTATGAGTTAGATAAGTTTCAGATTTTTAAAACAATCCTGTAATATACGCTAAAGCTCCCTGTGTTATCAATTCGAGTCTCGTAAAGTCCTAGAATAATAGTGTCGTGGCTAGTTAAACATGTTCACAATATTTACCTATGAGTAGCCATATTTCTCGTTAATTTGTAAATATCTTTTGAAACCTTCATAATAGAACATGATGGACAAAACTTGGTTTTTAACGCGTACATTTATTCATTTAAGGAATGAAATTGATTTTCTAAAAATGCCAAGGTTGTTGTGATCTCATGAATGTAGCAAAATCAATTGCACTCCTTATATTTATATTATGCTTATTTTTCATTTTATCTGTAAAGCACACAATAAAAGAATGATGTTTTTCATGATTTTACTTTGGCGTGACGTCGGAGAGAGAATAGCCGTCTTTGCGGGAAAGTATCAGACAGATCCTGTCACGGTCATAGCTATCGTCATAACGACAATAAAAATAAAAAGTAGTTCCAACTTCAATATAACTTCTGTGAGATATCTAGAGTAATTTTGTATATTTGAACATTTAGGAGACTGTAACAGCATTGCATCTATGTACATATTACATGGATCGTGTTTATTTAAAAGAATACGGAAAGAAAAATCCGACGGCAGGAGAGTACTACCTGTGGTTATGCGGTCTCTGACATTACTGAACAATGTGATAAGGCTTAATGATGTTTTGAAAAATGAATGCAAGTTTCGCCAAGACTTTCATGCATACTGAATATAAATATTACATCAGAAATAACGGTGGCAACTTAACTTGACACAGATGAAAAGAAATCAGGATTAATGGTACAGATGATTGATACAATCTGGTTTAAATTGCATTGTTTGGTTGTGTTGTATCCGTGGGGAGTCACCTTAATGAATGTACACGTAATGTAATTTTCATAGTATTCGTCTACTGTGGGAGTCACATTTATGTATGAACACCTCATGAGATTATCATCGTATCCGTCTACAGTTTCGAACTACCTTTATGTTGTATACGTCATATACTTATCATTGTATCTGTCTACGCTTATCATTGTATCTGTCTACTGTGGCGGCGAGCTACTTTAATGTATGAACACGTCATGCAAGTATCGTTGTATCCGTTTCCTGTTGCGAGCCACATTTATGTATGTACCCATCATGTTATTAATTGTATTTGACCACTATGGCGAGTCACCTTACTGATTGTACACGTTACTGTATCCTTCCGCTGTGATAAGCCACTTTAATGTATATATATGACATCCAACTATCAATGTTTTCGTCTACTGCGACGAACCACCTTATTTAATGAACATGCCATGAACATAGCAGTATTGTTCTGTTTGTGTATTATGGTCTATACGTATATGTTCACGAAAATATAGATTTGTCAATGGAAGCGATGACTCGTGACCTAAAGTTGACTTTGAACGTCGGCCGGAGAGTTAATCAATTATAGCTGATATATTATATAAATCAAAACTCCATATCATTCCTATGGAGTAAGTCAGTATTTCATACCTTCGCTTATCATTATTACTATAAATTATTTACTATATATGTTATTGTATTTTACTTCGTCGTATGGCACTATATTTTAGATACCTCATATCAGTCAGGGATGTTGCCAGTATTTCTCTCGTTAGAATTGTTTCCCCTTTGCTTATATTTGTCTGAGACGCGTGTCCTTGATTGAAAGCGAGAGTTTTTTTTTTTTTTTTTTTTTTTTTTTTTTTTTTTAAATCTATGTGTTTCAAGAATTTACAAGTTTATTCTATGTAATAGAGGTTCTCAGGAAATCCTTGGCAATTGATTTATTGTATAAATGTGTACAATGCTATATTTGAAAATGTCACTTTTGAAATCAATACGCAAAGGCTGAGAAGAATTTGGTTTGTTTTTTGTTTAACGTCCTATTAACAGACAGGGTCATTTAAATACGTGCCAGGTTTGGGAGGTGGAGGAAAGCTGGAGTTACCGGAGAAAACCCACCGGCCTACGGTCAGTACCTAGCAACTGCCTGACGTAGGTTTCGAACTCACAACCCAGAGGTGGAGGGCTAGTGATAAAGTATCGGGGCACCTTAACCACTCGGTCACCGCGGCCCCCTAAGGGGCTGAGAAGAACTGTTAGATCACACTAAATTTTCGTAGTAGGGGACTTATTGTAAAGCCCCTGCCATTTCGGAGGTAACGACTCTGTTTTTTGTTTGTTTTTGTTTTGTTCAGGGGACAATGGAGAGCCCAGTGTATTGTTCACTATATCCTTATACATATTGGACAAAAGTCCAAAATGCCGACATGAGCAATTGTTTATATTTAAAGATCAACAAACCGAACTGAACTCGTATGCATAAAACATTCTTAAATAGTTAAGCATATGCTTAAGTTAATACATTCTGCTAATCATACTGATTTTTTTAATTAGCATACTGCTTATCTCGTTATGTGGTGTGCATGATTTTTCTTAAGGCTTCAGAATATTCTTAAACTTAAACAACCCAATTACATGTCTTACTTCGCTAAGCAAAATAGTTACTTTTGCAAAATGGCTGCCGCAAATGGACAGAATAATGCACCTCGGCAGATTACAAGAGCTTTTAGACGAGAAAGGCACTTCCGAGACAGGTTTGACCCCCTTCACAATTGTGACGGTCTTGAACTTTATCAAAGGTTTAGGTTTGATAGGGAAGGAATTTTTTCCATTAGTGATATTCAAAAGATTACATTGCCCCAACGACGGGAAGAAACCGCAGTCTACCCCCACATTTACTGCAAACATTTATTTATGTTTTATTTTTATAATGTATCTCTATTTATGAAACAGTACAAAGGTCATTATCTAATGTATGTTTTTATATATATCTAAATACTTTCTTCTCAATCAATTGATGAATGGTTCAATGCTTAAAATGTTTTTTTTTTCGTTAGTGGTAAGTAACATGTTCTCACTATGTTTCCGCGTATGCGTCTCATTTCCATTTGGAACGTTCACATCGATCGTTATGACATTCTATTACCAGTATGCCTGAGAGAATATGTCATTACATACCTTATATTCTAGTTGTTAAAGCCAAATAACCTAATCAGTTAGACTTACGGTGTCAATCTAAAGGTAACACTCTCAGAATAATAACTATTATAACGATAATCATAATAAAAAAAAAAACACATGGAAAACATAGGTATTACGATAAAAATAATCCTGATATAACTATATATATTTTGTTTACAGTGACTCTAAAGATCACTAATCTTCTGAAAGGAACAAAACAAACAAAGCTTGTTTATCCATGCTATAATTTATTCCGGCAATCTCATTGTAACAAACACATTTCAGACAGTTTTTATTTAATTTTTATTGTATTAATTTCAAATACGATTGTTGTAATATTAATATAATTTTGGTCAATTCTTTTCGAAAATTCCCAAAATGACCTCTTGAACTCTGGACAATGTATTACTATGTAGCAGACTAAATACCAATGTCAACACTGGTGTATATCATAAATTGGGGCTAGTGAAAACATAAAAGTTCTGTGCAGTATTAATGTAAATAGTTTAAGATACAATAGGTAATACGTGTAGGTACACTAAATATTGTGGGTTTTATTACCGTGTTTTAGACACAAATATGTCTGACCAGCCAGAATACACATTTCATCAATGGCGCAGGTTTGTCCTCTGCAAGCTCCTCCGATACCCTGTACTATAACCAATGCCACAAACATTGCTGTCTACATTATACGTTTATTAAAAACTACATTTCTTCAAATACCCTGTACATAGCAGATCGATAACACAGAAAAAATCTACCTAAATAGTATGAGTTTACATAATGTTGCATTTTCCTCCGATAACCTATATTTAATCGTGTAATCATCCTTCGATAGTCGACGCATTACTATTTTTAAAAAAATACCTACCAAAAATGTTATCAAATATATGTACATTATCTCCAATACCCAGTACATTGTGTTTACATTATTTATTGATCCTACACTTTGTTGGAATATAATGGGATACCCTGCACAAAACAGTTAAAAAAGAAATATTATATAAATGCGTTGAAACGATTTTTTCCTTGATAGAAACTAAATCTTAAAAAAAAAGAAATACATGTCGCCAGAGAAATGGTTTTAGATTATATTCCGATTACCGACTATGTAATGGATATAACGACCGCCCTATTCTAGTAAAATGTCCAACTATAAAATGGATATAAAGACCGTCCTAGTTTAGTAAAATGTCCAACTATGTAATGAATATAAAAACCGCTCTCGTTTAGTAAATGCCTAATCCTGGAACGGATATACAGATCACCGTAGATAGGGGTCAGTAACTTTTTAATGTTGTGTTCTTGTAGTGCTTGTGTAACTATCAATACGTCTCTGTTTAACATGTAAAACGTGTCATTAATTTGACATAATGAGTATCTATGTGCACATTACACAATAAAATAACTCAATAATTCATAAGAAATAACGCGAGAAATATAACAAATTTAACGCTCGAACGAAGGTTCGACAAGGTGCCGACAAGCATCAGGTTTACCCGTGAGAAAGTGAGAGTACTCCATAGAGACTACGATACGTAAGTCGTTAATGTTTGGATACTGTATATCAATGAGTCGTGACGTCATACTGATTATCTATGATGCCACTGATGATAGCTATTTGTTACACGTATCGAAAATAATTCTGAAAGTTGGTTCTCGAAAAACGAATTTTATTCCTTTGATAAGATAACAGGTACACTCAAGAAACATATACGGATTTGTTGTTGACTGCTGCAGACAATGTTACCATGTGACGTACAAAATGTTTTTGGTTGTTGTATTTTATAGATACAAAACAATAAAAATGCATTTTACCGACGACGCAATCAAATATACCAGATCATTGAGGTCATCATGTAAAATTTACACATTCATGACAGTGTGTCGAGTCTGGAAACTTCTAAACACGAACCTTCCAAGAGCGATAACGTCAGGTACAACAACTCCGACAAGCGAGGCTAGGATGGCACCAGCCAAACATCCCATGGCCGCACTACTGGGCCGGGAGTCATATACACTGATCAGTTTACGCCTCTGGGAAGATAGGCTGGATTTGTTCACTGCCAACTGGTTCCCCAGTTCCTGAATAAGTTCATCAAGTTCATTTTAATCTGGTAAACGCGAGTTTATTTTCCGAGAGCAGCATATGTCACCTTTCTCCCGTCATAGGAGATGTTACATAAACTGTGGTAAACACATCAGTACTGAGATGTGTAGATGAATCTACAGTTCCGCCATTGGTTCCTCCGGGTTTGGAATTCGTAGTTAAAACAGAAGAAGTTCTTGTGTACTGAGATGTGTAGATGAGGTCATAGTTCTGACATTAGCGTCTCCTGATGTGCATGTCGTAGTAGTTGTCGCCTCGGGTTTTTTCGTGCTGATATATGTAGATAAATCCGTAGATCCGAAAGCAGCTCCTTCTTGTGTGAATGTCGAACTTGCAACAGAAGATGACTCCTCGGTTTCTGGTTTGCTGTAAGTGATATATGACGTCGATTGAACATCTGCTCCTGTTATTGTTGTCCTTCCCTAAGCGTATGTTGTTGTTGAAGTTTCAAACGTTCTTTCGTTAAGTGATCCTGAAAAAAATACGATACAGTTATGTCCTAGTAGTAGAAGTATGTTTCCATACCATGTTTGTTTAGGTTGAAATTGCTTTTCTAATTATATAGTGTCTTTGTGTAGTTAAAATGTCCGAAACTATGTTCAGCTTCGACTGAAAACTTCTTTGATATTGATGATATCATAATAACAGTATTAATTTCTTAAAAGTATATGAACTGAAAATCTACAAAGAAAAAAGCCTGTTCAATACTGACCAAGATATTATTGATGGAAGGTTAGAAACCATCCGTATAAACTCGGGTAGTGTAGCACATCTACTTTATAGATAAGATGTCATAAAGATGCACATTCAAGGGAAAAGCATGGACTTACTCCACGTGGGTTTCTGTTCTAATGTTATAACGTTTTATTTTTAGTACCAACGTTGTTACCTTTCTCACATAAAGCTTTAATCATTTCATTGCATGGCACCGTCACCATCCGAACAGTGACCAAACGGACGCATTGATACGTAGGACAATAGGAAGGCCCACCAGGAAACCATTTTCCCCATCCATGAAACATCCATTGACCAAGGGTATCTTTCTCTTTCACGTCACACTCCATAGCATCATTAAATCTCAAACTAATCAAGTAAATTCCTTTGTCTCTTGACAACAAAATGTTAAAATTTCACGATCAGTCATATACTAACTTTAATTAATCGCAATGCAAACTCAAAACCAATTAATCGAGGAGATAAACAAGTATTTAATGGTGACACTAAGAATGTATGTCTGCGGTATCTGAACACATAATGACAAACAGTTTGCGACATCTCTGAGAATATGCATGTGCTTATATTTTTTTGGTTGTTTGATATCCATTCTAGGCATTTTCTTAACAAACGTTTTAATATGATTCTAAATATTGATATTTCCTTGACAACCACAATCACATGACCCGAGCTGTTGAATTATCCTTGACTACCGTTTTTATAAGATCCCTGCTGTTGGTTTCTCCTTGACATACATTCCCGTACGACCCTAACTGATAGTATTTCTTTAACAACCTGTCATACATGTAACTACCCCAAGCTGTTGTTATCAGCATGCCACCATAACCGATAAAATGACCATTGTTGTTTATTCTGATATAATCAATGTTCTTGGTGTGTCTTCACTCCTGTTCTCAATTAATACAAGTTGTTGATGCTCCTTGACATCTGTCCTCATAAATATGTTATTGACTATTTGTATTTACTTCAGCAGTTTTATTTTCTAATCTAATTCTACCTAATTCCAATTTTTGACATCTGTTCGTATATAAATTAAGCTGTTGGTGTTTGCATTGCACGTGCTCTCATAATTTTTCATATGTTCTTTTCCATGGGCACAATTAAGATATGCTATCAGGTCACAGGGCTTCTTGATTATTGGAAATATGTTGTTTTTAACATAGTTGAAACCACCTGTTATATTGAATGTGGATTAAGGTCATCCAATAATAAACTTGGTAGCCCTTTATCCAAGCATGACATAGGCTGGGTCACTGGGTCCCCTGGCTGTTGGAAAAAAAGTAATTTAAAGATTTTAGCATATATCCGTCATGTTACTTTAAATTTAAATTATCTCTCATTGAAACAAACTTGATATTATTTTAATTTGCATGTCACATGCCCTATGCAATATTTTTGCGACTTTCGGTTATTGGGAAGATTGGGATCACTATGGAAATATTGCTTTATAGGACGCTTAATAATAAGAATAATTACCTTCCTAGACTTGTAGACTTGTCAGATGATGTGCTCGGAACAAAAATATATAACTAAACGAGATAACAAAACACAAACATGTTAATGAAACACAAATATCAAACATAGTTAACGACACAAAATGCACTGTTCACTAAAATGCTATTACTGTGTACTGTAAGTCAGGTGACTGCTACAGGGCATAGACACGAAGCCGTTATCACTTAATAGCAAATTGTTATATACGCACACATATACATCCAACTAACATTATGATAGCATTTCTCCTGTTTGAGAAATATCGATCTAAATGTAAAGTGTTAGATATACTGTTTATTACAATCTGAACTAATCATTTTCCAATGCATAGAATTAAGACATTTTTACTAAAATGACTACAGCATGACATCAATTCTAAAATCATAATGTGACATTGATATTTCAGATTTATTATGGTGTTGCCAAACCGATGAGGATTATTTCCATATTATAACACATGTTTATGTGTGTACTTAGTATGGTACACATGTACCAGTACAGATGTGTAAATTGTGTGTATACCAGTACAGATTTGTATATTGTGTATATACCAGTATAGATTTGTATGTTGTGTATATATACCAGTACAGATTTGTATATTGTGTGTATACCAGTACAGATTTGTATATTGTGTGTATACCAGTATAGATTTGTATATTGTTTGTATACCAGTACAGATTTGTATATTGTGTGTATACTAGTACAGATTTGTATATTGTGTGTATACCAGTACAGATTTGTATATTGTGTGTATACCAGTACAGATTTGTATATTGTGTGTATACCAGTACAGATTTGTATATTGTGTATATACCAGTACATATTTGTATGTTGTGTATATATACCAGTACAGATTTGTATATTGTGTGTATACCAGTAAAGATTTGTATATTGTGTGTATACTAGTACAGATTTGTATATTGTGTGTATACCAGTACAGATTTGTATATTGTGTGTATACCAGTACAGATTTGTATATTGTGTATATACCAGTACAGATTTGTATGTTGTGTATATATACCAGTACAGATTTGTATATTGTGTGTATACTAGTACAGATTTGTATATTGTGTGTATACCAGTACAGATTTGTATATTGTGTGTATACCAGTACAGATTTGTATAGTGTGTGTATACCAGTACAGATTTGTATATTGTGTGTATACCAGTACAGATTTGTATATTGTGTCTATACCAGTACAGATTTGTATATTGTGTGTATACCAGTACAGATTTGTATACTGTGTGTATACCAGTACAGATTTGTATATTGTGTATACCAGTACAGATTTGTATGTTGTGTGTATACCAGTACAGATTGGTATGTTGTGTGTATACCAGTACAGATTTGTATGTTGTGTGTATACCAGTACAGATTTGTATATTGTGTGTATACCAGTACAGATTTATATATTGTGTGGATACCAGTACAGATTTGTATATTGTGTGTATACCGTACAGATTTGTATATTGTGTGTATACCAGTACAGATTTGTATATTGTGTGTATATAAGTTCAGATTTGTATATTGTGGATACCAGTACAGATTTGTATATTGTGTGTATACCAGTACAGATTGGTATATTGTGTATACCAGTACAGATTTGTATATTGTGTATACCAGTACAGATTGGTATATTGTGTATACCAGTACAGATTTGTATATTGTGTATACCAGTACAGATTTGTATATTGTGTGTATACCAGTACAGATTTGTATATTGTGTGGATACCAGTACAGATTTGTATATTGTGTGGATACCAGTACAGATTTCCTAAATTGTTTTCATCCTTAAAAAATCAAAAAAACAAAACATATTTTGTTTTTAAATATGAATAAAAAAGGTAACAATGCATATTCATTTTCAAATCAGAGTCCAGTTGTCTTCATCCAATTATCCTACTAAGCAATATGACTACCTACTGCCTCAGGTGAGACAACTCTTATAGGACTATACAATATGTCACTCTGATTGTTTTATTACAGACTACAATCATGTGCAAGACCGTCCAATTTCCCTAAAACCAGTGAGATGTGGCTCCAAACCTGCACACACATTTGACATAGAGTCAAGGTATCCCCACTCAACCTCTTCCTCTTTTCTTTTGTTTAACATTTAGAATGATACTTGAATTCAACGGGTAGTGTCTTAGCATACATCCTCATATATCCCGAATCACGCTAAACTGACGTTCTTCTAATAATCTGATCATTTCACCAATCTGTGTCTGTTTGAACTTCGCTGAACGCTTTTCAGTCAGTCTGTCCCTTTGCACGTCCCCCTTCTCTTAAGACATATTGCCGATTTTTGGTAAAACGAAATGAAAAAAAAAATCGATACCTTTTCCAATCAATGTAAGCACCTCAGTTAGTGCAAACAAAATTATGATAAGGCTTTATATCTGTTAAACATCTGCGTACCAAATAAGTTCGGCATCAGCTTGGTCACTTATAAAGTAACTATTAAAGTATGTATTAGCCTTAGGTCAATTTATAACTATCCCAAACATGGAACATAAAAGAAAATCTTAAAAAAACATATAAAAAACAATTGCATTCTTTCACAGTTTTCCCTCTATGAAGATAAAATATAAAAAACATTAAAAGGAGAATATATCATAACATAATCCCCTGTTTGAGCTATATCGACGTCAATTAAGATTAAATGCTACAAACAATTATATTACTTCTCGTAACATTAATAAATATCAAATAATGATATAATCTACAAACAACATCAATATTAATACACCGAATTTGTTAATCCTGAAGGAACGAATAAAACATGTCACACTGTACATACGTTTTATACCAGAGTCTATTATATCTACACTGTCTTTTTACGTCAATTAGACTACCTTCTACCTCAAGGGAGGCAACTCTTAAAGAACAGTTATTATTTCTGTATGATTGTTTCAGTTTAGACTATATTACAATACAAACCGTCCAACTTCTCTAAAATCAATTAGATCTGACCCCTTAATGTTCGACAATCACCCTTGTACGCTTTAAAAACTGTCCTTCTGCTTGCTATCTTGCTAATGATGTAACATGTAGATGCTTGCATCATATGGTAGCTTTAAAAAAACTATTTGTTCGTCTAATAAAGGTATCTTGACAATCACTGTTCGAGACAACAGATCAATAACTCTTGCGCTGCACAACAAATTTGAAATCGTCGAGACACTGGCCAAACCCAACAAAGTTCATCAGCACACAGATGTTATAGGCTGTTACAAAATCTGACCTTTGGTGTTCTCACAGATAGCATCAACAAAAAGGGAACCATATGACGAGAAACCTGATACAAAACGTTGTTTATTTTGTTTAAAGTCCTATTAACATCCAGGTTTTATTTAATGACACACCAGGTATTGGAGGCGGAGGAAAACCCGGTAATATATTAATCGCCACACAGAGAACACTTATAGATTGTACACAGTATATAGCAAGTCAAGTAGCGCTTTAAGAACAGTTCTGGGTTGCTTCAAGAAATAATACCAACCGTCACATCTTGTTTTCCGAACAGCCAGCTTTGTCTTTCTTGAATCACACAAGTTCGTCAGATCATTGAGGTGCAATATTAATGCTAAATCATTGATGTAGACAATCTACAACCTTGTCATCATCATTTCAAATATTTCCTTAATTTGGACACACGTGTACAACACATCTCATTCTTCATCGTCCAGCCACATTGATCACAAGTTTATGGAACACGGTCCTATAAGGCGGGGGCCTGGTCAGCCTTGTTGTCTTACGGCCAGTGGTCAGGATTCCTAAAATAAAGGATATGGAGATACTCACTGGAAACATGATTTTTTAAATAACCTTATAAGTCGGACATATTTCAAATAAACTTTGTGTGTTTCATGATATAGACGAAAGTAAAGTTGAGAAAGTCTACATGATTTCCTACAGAAAAGAAGAAGGCATCTTACTTGAAAAAAAAAAATATGTATATATTATCTAATAACATATGATTTATATCAAATGACAGATCTATGTCTTCGTTACAGATATTTAAGATAAACTTTAAATGAATCGTCAAAAGAAATGCTTTATTTTAACCGCACTGTACATTACTTCACTCACCAAAACAAAAGCTATGTAGATAATATTCCCTTGGCATGTATATATCGTACACAACATACCAGTGTTGACAAACGATGCCATGCTTTCATTGCAGTTCGCAACTTCCATGGGCCCAATATTGCGAGTGCTAAATGATTCACCACTACGGTTATAAAGCATACCCAGGCACAGATTAGAAACATCAGTTTCTGGAGGATTGAAATCCATCCACGACGGCATAGGTGGTGCGTACTTCAACCCCGTCTAGAGTAATCCGGTGGTATCTCCACCTCTGGCTCTATAATACAAAAATGTTACCTGTCTGAAACGATATTTATGGAGAAGATATGTATGGGAAAAAAATCATTATTCTAACCATAATGATAATGGTCATGTTTTGCCTTATGCAACTATGTGTAAATATATACATACTGAACATTTCAACTCGGAACCTTATCCAGTTTATATGCCTAAAGTATTCGTTTCTTGAATCAAATGTCAGTGGTTCAACTCCAGTACTGGCACAGTAATCCTAGGATATAGAATAATGTACATTAACAAACAAATGTAAAAAAAACAATTAAATAAATGAATGAAAATAAAACGTAGATACAATTAAAAAGTTATAAGCATTGTTGAATACAAATGTTGAGTTAGGCTCTGTAGAGTCGAAAATGAATCAAAGAATCCATACAAATGAATAATAGTAGAGCTAAACAGGAGGTCAGACTGCATTATACGGCAGTCCTGCCCTTCCCTTCTAGGATTAGTCAGTGATGTTAGGGGCCAAATGTTTATACCTCGGCTTGAACTAACTGTATCTTATGGCCCCGTCACACTGTTGCGGATGAGGGACATATGAGTTGCGTATGAAAAATCATAATATACTTTTCATACGCACAAAAAGGCCTTGAAAATACAGAACCTATGAGTAGCGTATGGCCAGCGTATTGAAATCGTATTGACAGCGAATGTCAGCGTATGACCAGCGTACTCTGCGTATGGCTAGCGTATGAGTAGCGTATGAACTGTGCATGCCCAGCGTAGGAAGAACTGAAGATGAGCTAGAAATGCAGTCGAACATGTAAATAAACAAAAGTTGAGAGTAAAATAATAGTCATTAATGTCAATCATGATCAATACTTCAAAAAGAAAATATTGAAATTAAGATCATTGTCTTTCTTCTTTTGGACATCAAATTAAATATGTACATTTCTTACATATTTGGAGAAAAAAAAAGAAAACAATACCTCGGCTTCCTGCCACGTTTTCCTGTCCGTAGTAAGCATATAGCACATATCTCCGAAATGAGCTCAGGATTCGGAGCATCTCACAGTAGTGTATTCTGTAAAATTAACAGTATGTGTCCCTATATCACGGTAGGGTATCCTGTATCATTAACAGTGTATATCTATATAACGGTAGGGTATCCTGTAACATTAACAGTGTATGTCCCTATATAACGGTATGGTATCCTGTAACATTAACACTGTATATCCCTATATAACGGTATGGTATCCTGTAACATTAACAGTGTATATCCCTATATCACGGTAGGGTATCCTGTAACATTAATAGTGTATGTCCCTATATAACGATGGGGTATCCTGTAACATTAACAGTGTATGTCCCTATATAACGATAGGGTATCCTGTAACATTAACAGTGTATATCCCTATATCACGGTAAGGTATCCTGTAACATTAAGAGCGTATATTCCTATATCACGGTAGGATATCCTGTAACATTAATAGTGTATATCCCTATATCACGGTAGGGTATCCTGTAACATTAACAGTGTATATCCCTATATAACGATAGTGTATCCTGTAAGATAAACAGTGTATATCCCTATATAACGATGGGGTATCCTGTAACATTAACAGTGTATGTCCCTATGTAACGATAGGGTATCCTGTAACATTAACAGTGTATGTCCCTATATCACTGTAGGATATCCTGTAACATTAACAGTGTATGTCCCTATGTCATGGTAGGGTATCCTGTAATTTTAACAGTGTATATCCCTATATCACGGTAGTGTATCCTGTAATTTTAACAGTGTATATCCCTTTATCACGGTAGGGTATCCTGTAACATTAACTCTTTCTCTCATATCTCGCCATGTTGGATAGAGTTTGCCCATGTAAGATAGCTATGTAAGATAAATCTATCTTACATAGCATTTCACGCGCGCGGATTAATCTGCGTTCAAGGGGGACAACTCTCACAACGTCGTCTGCTTGTGTTCACATCCGACAGTCCTTATCGTCGGTGTCGGTTTTGAAACGTTGGACTTAACTATAAAAATACATACATTCTTAGATAAATATATATCATATCAGCAGTAAATCAATAGGGCTACACGGTTAAACGATTAGACATTTCATCTGAGCGAACATATAACTCCGTTACTGTAACAAACAGTTAGACTACGCCTACAGGCCTGTTGTAACAGTTACAGTACAATACAGACTTGCCTACCCGACAGATTTGTCATTTGTCATTAAAAACATGTAAACACACACAATCACCTGGCAATGACAGGAAGTAAAATAAAAGCCATACATAAAAAAAATATAAAAAAGAAAATGTCAAACGTCACAACCTATGAAATAGTTCCGTTTGCGTCAGCAGGGGGCCCTGGAATTTGTTTACTCTACGGTACTGTCAGTAACTGTACATGTTAGGCCTACTCAGTAACCTGTGTATTTGGAAGTTGGGAATTGGCTCTTAAATGAACGAACATTCGGTAAAAATGACACCCCTCGATGTTCATATAAAAAATATTTATTTCAATTGTAACTCAGAGTCTATATTTGTGTAGAGTAACCATGAAAACTAACTGCCATCCTAGCCTTTCAATATGATCATCGTTAGCCTATCGACTGACCTACCTTCGTCATTCCATCAAGACAACCGGTTAAACACATATAATCCTATGTCACAGAAAAGATCGAATACTCGTATAGAGTCACTGTTCGCTGGTTCACACACGAAGTTGCCAAAATCACAGTGAATTTAAAATTACCAGCCACGAAACATCGCCGCGTCATGGCGATCGAGATCGACATCACTCTCATTGAACTATGAATGGAATTCCAATGACAGTCGTGACGTCATGCAGTGACGTAGTATTTTATAAAAAAAAATTTGACTTGACATTTAAAAGTACAGTGTGTTCTGTGAAATGATTAAATATGTCGAGGTGCAAATCAAATTATATGTGAAGTTGGGAAACTCATTTCAGCGTTGGCTTTCAGTATTGTTGATAGAACTTCTTTTTCTCGGATGTTGACAATTTGATCACGGCCACGTAAAAGTCGGTCAAGTTACGGTAATTTTTATCGGCGAATTGTTCATTCGTTCATCACTTAACCACAAAATGAATGAAATTTGTGTGCAAACATAGTTTGCCAAAAATAGGGTATGATCTTTCAGAATATCATAAGTATATTTAGTAAAAACGTCAAATAAAGAAATTAAAAAATTGAAGAAAATGGATGGCTGAGGGACACTTTCGCCAGAAATTCGGTAATGATATGAGAGAAAAAGACTCTTTCATTATGTGTGTATGTAGGATAGGGATATTCCACCCTCGGGATCACAAAATGTGGTAAAACCCTCGGCAAGCCTCGGGTTTCACCACATTTTGTGACCCCTCGGGTGGAATGTCCCTATCCTACATATACACATATGAAAGAGTCTTATATTCCATACTTTGCGTCCTTTCCGGATTCCGTACCGGAAGTAGTTATTAGCCTCGCCCCCAGAAGTTTAAACAAAATGGCAGACTACATGTGCGTTTTTTGGTGTGTTGTTTTTTTCATATAGAAACACAAAGGTCAGTGTGATCTATGTACATAATTAAGAAATATTTAACTAAATAAGATCTATATGTCAGATTGAACACTTTGAAACGTCCTAGACAGTGATATCTAAAATGCAAATGTGGCAAGCCGCCATATTGTTAACATTTACAACACAGAGAAAATATCACATATTGCTCTAACGGAAAAACACGTAACCCAAAGGAAATAAAAAAGGAATATGTCATCAAAATGTTTGTTTCAAAAGTTTTGACCACCTTATATTTGTCATTGCATCGGCTGATTGTATATGTCGGGTGATAGTTTCAACAAATCAACACTTTAATAACGTCAACTAAGCCTGTCGACTATACTCGACAGCGGGGAAGAAGGAGTTTGAAATTATATCGACTATAGTCGACAACGGGGAAGAGGGAGCACATTTCTATGTCGACTATAGTCGACAACGGTACTGAAAGAGTTAAGTGTATATCCCTATATAACGGTAGGGTATCCTGTAACAGTAACAATGTATATCCCTATACCACGGTAGGGTATCTTGTAACATTAACGGTATATCCCTATTATATCACGGTAGGGTATCCTGTAACATTAACAGTGTGTATCCCTATATCACGGTAGGGTATCCTGTAACATTAACAGTATATCCCTATGTCATGGTAGGGTATCCTGTAACATTAATAGTATATCCCTATATCGAGGTAGGATTATGATAAATAGTAGTGATAATGATACAAATACAACTAAATATTATATATCAGTAATAGGAAATATTAGTACTGATACATATTTTTAAAAATACTTATTAAAAATAGGGCATATCTATTGATATTACAGATTAATTAAAGTAAATATAAGTTATGATTAGAGATAATAAATATCATAGATTAATCATAGTACATATAAGTAATAATCAGTGATGCTAGATATTAGTAACAATGCATATCAGTGATAATCTATATAAGCAATAATGATCATTAACTTCTAGTAACAATACATATTAGTTATGATTCATTTAAGTATAATAAGCATTACTAATGATATATACATATATATATAACAATAGACTTACTGGTGTTTCCACTGTAGCCAGATATCGACAAATTGTAACCTTCGGCCTCGCTGGAAATCTGGAAAGTCGAGTATTCAACATACCAAAATAATCCACTCCCAGTTTCCACTTGTATACGGAAATTATACGGGGTCTCGGTCAGTATATGGATATACTTGTTTCCTGTACAATGCAATAATTCGTTATATCTTGTTATCTGACTAGTTCGAGCTCTACAAAGGCAAAATATCTTCATGCCAATTCCGGTCAAATTCATGTCTATCTCATATGAAAATGTTAAAGTCAAATTGACCTGAAAAGAACAAAATAGTCAATTCATGTCAAGGAATTTAATAAACAATATACAAGTCAGGTCAGTTTCAGATAAATTTCTTGACCTGGATTTGACTAGAAATACTTTCATGTGATATTTAGGTAAAATGCAGGTCAATATTTTGTTCAGGTCAAATTTACTTCAAGACATTTTACTTGTGTATGGTGGCTTTATCTAGTGTTATATATACTAAGATCACACCAAGTTTTGAATATTAGGTAGGGAGAGGACGCATGACAATAATGTGAGCAGAAAATCAGATCTAACTATAACATATCTACATTACAAATTCAATACGAAAATATATAATAAAATCTGTAATATAAATAACGATGTTGACAAATTAGTCTCACCTAGCCAGAAGTTCCCGAGAAGATCACCAAATCCGTATTTGTACTGATCCCAGTTCCTGTCGAAGTCCACTTCTTTGCTTTGTCGGTATTGTATGACCTGTGTGTTGTATTAATACAATGTTTATCTCTTTTCTTTTGAATTTCAGTAGAAAATGCAATTTAATAAGTATTTAGTTTTTCTTCCAGTCCAAGGACCCCCGTCAACATCCATGTCACAGTACGCTAGAGATTTTGTTATACTTACAGTCAAATGACCTCCATTACAATCCATGTCACAGTACACTAGAGAGTTTGTTATACTTACAGGCCAAGGACCGCCTTCACTATCCATGTCACAGTACACTAGAGAGTTTGTTATACTTACAGTCCAAGGACCTCCTTCACTATCCATGTCACAGTACACTAGAGAGTTTGTTATACTTACAGTCCAAGGACCTCCTTCACTATCCATGTCACAGTACACTAGAGAGTTTGTTATACTTACAGTCCAAGGACCTCCTTCACTATCCATGTCACAGTACACTAGAGAGTTTGTTATACTTACAGTCCAAGGACCTCCTTCACTATCCATATCACAGTACACATCAAAACTGGTTCCTGGTTCCGTTGTGATATGATACACCACGGAAAACCTTGCTCGATTGACATCTCCACATGTGCTGTAAACTGATCCAAAAATGAATAGTAAAAAGGACAGTCCAATTATGTACATCGATTTCATAACATCACCAAATTTGTCTCCTTCCTGTAAAACAACATATCTCAACTCCACAACTATCACCCAATTCCACAACTATCTCTCAACTCCACAACTATCTCTCAACTCCACAACTATCTCTCAACTCATAATAATAATTCCACTATCGCATAAGAACCCCCCCCCCCCCCCCCCCCACCCCACCCGTTATCACTCCAACCATCATATCACTATCATCATCATAACAACTCAACCGCAATCATCCCAAATCCACGACCATATTACCAGCAATACAACTATCACTACAATTCTACAACTATCTCTCAACTCCACAGCTATCACTCAACTCCACAACTATCTCTCAACTCCACAACTATTACAAAACTCCACAACTATCTCTTAACTCCACAACTATCACTCAACACCAAAACTATCTCTCAACTCTACAACTATCACTCTTACTCAATTCCATATCACCAGCACCAAATATATCACTACAACTCTACAACTGTCTCTCAACTCCACAACTATCACTCAAATCCACAACTATCTCACAACTCCACAACTATCTCTCAACTGTACAACTATCTCTTAATTCTACAACTATCACTCAACTCCACAACTATCTCTCAACTCCACAACTATCTCTCAACTCTACAACCATCATTCAACTCCACAACTATAACTCAAAATCCACAACTATCACTCAACTCCACAACTATCACTCAACTCCACAACTATCTCTCAACTCCACAACTATCTCTCAACTCCACAACTATCTCTCAACTCTACAACTATCACCGAACTCCACAACTATCACTTAACTCTACATCTATCACCCAACTCCACAATTATCATTCAACTCCACAATTATCATTCAACTCCACAACTATCTCTCAACTCCACAACTATCACTCAACTCTACATATATCATTCAACTCCACAATTATCATTCAACTTCACAACTATCTCTCAACTCCACAACTATCTTTCAACTCCACAACTATCAATCAACTGTACAACTATCACTCAACTCCACAACTATCACTAAACTCCACAACTATCACTCAACTCCACAACTATCATCCAACTCTACAACTATCACTGACCTCCACAGCTATCACTCAACTCTGCAACTATCACTCAACTCCACAACTATCGTTCAACTCCACAATTATCACTCAACTCCACAACTATCTCTCAACCCCACAACTATCTCTCAACTCCACAACTATCAATCAACTATACAACTATCACTGACCTCCACAGCTATCACTCAACTCTGCAACTATCACTCAACTTTGCAACTATCTCTCAATTCCACAACTATCTCTCAACTCCACAACTATCAATCAACTATACAACTATCACTCAACTCCACAATTATCACTCAACTGCACAACTATCACTCAACTCCACAACTATCACCAACACCACCACTATCACTCAATTCCATATTTATCGTCCCAACCCCACCACCATATCATCAACACCATCACTATCACGCAACTCCACAATTATCATTCAACTCCACAACTGTCACCTTAACTCCACAACCATATCACCAACAACACAACTACCATTCAACTCCACAACTTTCACTCCAGCTTCACGGTTATATCACCAACAGCATCACCCAAACCCGTACCCACATCCTCACGCCAACACAATTAGTACATCCCTATCGTCATCTCAATCTCCCCAAACGGCATTCACATATCACTTAAACCACTATTATCGTCCCAGCCATCATCACCATAACACCTGCATCACCATCATACCACCCAAACAATGCTGGAATTACAGCAACAACAATCACCAAAAAAATAGCAACATTTATTTAACAACAATAATCATGACAACAATAATCACATCCATCCCACAGCATCGACATAACCGTATTCATCATCATCACACCAATCACCACCACAACAATAACCGTATTCATCACCACCACAGCAATCACCACCACAACAATAACCGTATTCATCAGCATAACAACAATCACCACCAAAAACAATAACCGTATTCATCACCATAACAACAATCACCACCACAACAATAACCGTATTCATCACCACCACAGCAATCACCACCACAACAATAACCGTATTCATCACCATAACAACAATCACCACCACAACCATAACCGTATGCATCACCATAACAACAATCACCACCACTACAATCATCACTAAAGTCACAATCACCACGACAATCTCATTCATCACCATAACAACAATCACCATCAAAACAATCATCACCACCATCACTAAAACAACAATCATCATCACCAACATTATCAACACTATAACAACCACCACTGTTATCACAACAATCATCGTCATCGTAGCCACCACCATCATCAACACCAACAATAACAGCCAGCACTACCTTTATCATACATCTACATTTTTTATATCAAGATAATTGGATGCAGTCGTTATTTTTTACTCAATGTTGCATTCTCCAAAATAGATTCAAAATAGTTTGAATCATCTTTATTCTGAAATTAGTTTGGCTCATCATATAATATATAGATATGAATGTTTAGTGCACAACATCAATGGTGGCTTATTTTGAGTTTTAAATTCGATCCCACTGGCCATATTTGTGTGTCTCTTACACTGTTCATAAAGGACCCCAATGTCGTCAGTCATCTCTGTCTGGTTGATTGCTTCATGCAGGAAACACTGGTTTGACAACCCGTCATATAACGCCAGTGACCGGTTGTACGTCAGAGCGGTCACCACACACCCTACAGGGGATGCGGTCTCCATATCCAAATCGGAATTGTCTCGGAATATTTTTAACCTCCCATAATTTGTTGGTGGCCCCAAATGTTAAAACAGCCCCCTGTCACTGTATAAACAAAAGCATGCAAGTTAACTTAATAATTTCTACAGAGTTTATCCTTAATGCGATAATAACAAAATAAATTCATAATGGTCTAGAAATTATATTGCAATAAATAACAAACAAACGAACAAATAAAAAAAAGTAAACAAAAAATTAAAAAGGCAATAATCAAACACCCCCACCCCAATAACAAACCAAAACCAAAAGTCAGGAATCACAGAAGAAAACAAATTAAACATAAAAAATAAAACACAAAAAAACATAAAAAACAAACAAACAAAGGAAAGCAACAACAATGCACTAACACACAAATAGCAATATTAATGGGTCTTTATGTATTAAGAGTCAAGTAGGACCAAAAACAACCTATGTGTAATGGCCATACCAAAATAATTTGATCATGTTATAAGGAAGCGTCTTGATTATTAATCTAGAGATAATTCTTACCCGCCAACGTGAATGTGGCCAGCATCCATCCTAAAGGTGCACACACAGACGAACTTTGCATAGCGGATTCTTACAGAAGTTTGCAAACAAAATGTCTTTCATACCCCAATGAAACTAAAAAATAATTGACACCAACGCATATAATTAATTTTTGAAAATGATTTTCTAATTTAAAACATGTCAATACGCAACGTTAATTGTCGTATTGTGACGTCACATTTTTCGCGCTATTCTCAGAATTTCTTTCATAGAAGAATGAAAAGAATCACATTTGAGTATTTACCATGAAAACAAAGAAAAAATAATTATCTAATATTGATATGTGACAAACAGAACAGTCACAACACAGATTTAGTGAGTCTGGACTGGGCTAAATTATTAGAGAGTCTATCTATAATTCGGAGAATGCGTATACATTACAAAAATACTCATCACAGTACATCATCATGATTATGATCATTTCAGGGTATCGAGTTGACAATCACTACGCAATTGTAACGTTCCTTTTAGAAAATGAATGTTGCGCACCGGTATAAGCTGCAAGCTTTTCTGTTTATGCGACTTGGTGCCGTTGATCGTGAATTCAATTTCCGAGTCATAAAGTTGACTTCCTTCGTTATAAGCACAATGTATTATATCCACTATATGTGTTTGTGATCTGAAGATAAAGATTTGAATTTCCTGTTGTGGTTGGTCTGTGAAGGACATTTTTAATATGTGTACAATTTGCATCAATATATGTAAGTATATTGTGATCAAGGTATTAATATCATACAATAGACGACTTGTCACTATGGTCATGTCAAAGTATCGGGCTGACCATAAATTTGGTATGGATTTTTTTTAAAGAACGTGTATGTCCCACAGCGGTATAATCTGCGGGTATTTCTGGCTAAGCGATCAGATGTCGTAGATCGTGAGTTTTATGCCCGGACAGGGTACGAGTCATAAAGTTGTCGTCCCTCGTCATTTGTGTTACCATGTTTAATCAAGACAAGATTAAATAACAATAATAAAAGGTTTTAAAATAACAGCGCATGTGATGCCAGCGCGTGGTATGTAGTTGTTGTTTATCTCCTCAGTTGGTTCAGTTCGCCCTATAAAACTCGGCCGAAACTGCCGTAACTAAACAATACGTCTTTTTTTGTAACACTTATGTTAAAATGAACAATCAAATTACCACAAGCATTTGCTATCGATTTGTGGGTGTGTAGCGTTTATAAAAAAATACTAATTACTGTCTCGTCACTTGTACTTTATGTAACAGCATGTCATCATCTATATTATATATCGTACACTATGTAGACAACAGATATTCGTGGGCTTAAATTAAAAAGGAAAAAATATATCATTTTTTATTCCCCTTTCATTAGCGGATATTATTGTGTCGCGTTGTTCTATCGGTTTGTTAAAACATTTCTCTGGGGAAACTATTTGCAGTGTTGCATGCGTTTCATGTCGACGAGGAATCAATGAGAAATCTAAAATGTTTCGTCTGGTTGAAGTTATGTGCTATTGATCACATTTTAGAGCTGAATATTGCATTACATTATAACAATAGATCTCTGAAAGGCAGCCAGTCATATTGTCGATCATGTTTGATTAAAATCCTACATAAATTGTTAGTCTAGTATCTGTCTATCCGTCCGGGTTTATATAATGTCTTCATAAAATGTGAGTCTAGTATATGTCTATCCGTCTGGATTTATATAATGTCTTCATCAAATGTAAATCTAGTTTCTGTCTGTCAGTTCAGATTTGTATAATGTCTATATTAAATGTGAATCTAGTTTCTGTCTACCAGTCAGGGTTTATCGTAATATCTACATTGTATAACAACAGTTCTAGTGTACTGTGATGTATTTACATTCTGTGGTACAGTCTCCAATTACTCCTGTGTTAAACCAGATGGTATTGATCACCGTATAAATGCATCCCAGGTCACATGACGTCACTTCCGTCAGCGTCAAAAATATTTGGCACTGCGTAAATATGACGTCATTTTGGTGCTTCGTTGAGCATAGTCACGCCGGGGCTTTATATTACACATCAATTTGAATGCAAACCAAGCACTCCAATGAAACTGATTTCACATGTACCGTTCTTTCAATTGAACAAACAGTGGAGAAGCTGAACTTAAACCCCATACTTAGCAAAAACAAAGTTAAGTTTAAGGTGTCTTAATCCAAAATAACAATTAAACGCTTGTTAGATTGTATTTTATAGCCAATATCAAAGCAATCTGGGTGACAGATATATATTCATGACGCCCCAACGGGCGTCATTCTATTTATCTGTCACCCAGATTGTATTGATCTCTTGCCAATAAATACAATCTACTAAGCGTTTAATTGTTAAATAGATAGTGAAGAAGATCCTTGGACTGCAAATGCAACAAACTTGAAGGAGGTCCTTGGACTGTATGTATAACAAACTCTCTAGTGTACTGTGACATGGATAGTGATGAAGGTCCTTGGACTGTAAGTATAACAAAGTTGTTAGTGTAGTGTGGCATGGATAGTGAAGGAGGTCCTTTGGGCTTTAAGTATAACAAACTATCTAGGGTACTGTGGCATAGAGTTCCATGGAATGTAAGTATTACAAACTACGAAGTGTAGTGATGTTTCTGGTTATTTCTTATATTATCATTATTTGTATTATTGTATTCTCTGTGTCAAACTACAGTCTTGGAGTGGGTTATTAGGTTACGCTGATTACTCCACCTTCAAGGTATCCAACGAGGTTCACGACTACAATTGATTGATGAATTGATTGAATTGATTGATGGCTTCAGTGGAAAAATCGGTACATCAATGTCTCCCATAACGTTTTCAAAACAATGCAGCGTAAGAAAACAATTGTGATTATTCATATACAATTGTGTTTCAATCCACCAAAATATGTTGACTGTAACAAAACTGATTAATTCCTGTAATTTTATTTGTGTCATCATGTCATCACGTCATCAGTTTAACTGAGAGGCAGTAATTTCCGCATTTAACTTCTAACAATGCGATACTGGTTTTTGTCTTTGCATATCATGATTATAGAGACTTTGGTTTGTGATGTAATGATATGTTTAAGACAATGAATTAATAAGATAGCAAATTTCACGAATGATCGCGTCGCCGGACACTTCGTTTGGTTTTCTGTTGTTTGATGTCCTATCAGCAGCCAGGGACAAACCACCGGCCTACGGTCAGTACCTTGCAGCTGCTCTACGTAGTTTTCAAACTCACACCCAGACGCTGGACACAACGGCATGGTACAAAAAATAACAGGAAAGGTAATATTAAAAGAAAAAAAAACACACGCATTTGATGGAAATTCTTTAACCTGGCACAAATTGCTGCATGTGATATGTTTTCTCTTAATCATTTTTTTAGATGAATTTCACTCGCATGTTGTCCTAGTTTCATGAGTATTTAAGGTATAGTTAAAATTGAGTTAAGATTTCACAAAATATCGCATGCAGATACAAATCAGAAGGGGCAAGACAGGTAAACCAACGGCTTAAATGACTATAACTACGACTGCTTATGAGCTGACAGCAGACTGTTGTCATGGTGATTGGAGCGTCATGTGTGACTCTCCCCTAGATCAAGGATTAGAGATACACTACACCATTGTTCTATAGAAGATGGATTGGAGATACACTACAACACTCTTCTATAGAACATGGGTTGGAGATACACTACACCACTGTTCTATAGAACATGAATTGGAGATACACTACACCATTGTTCTATAGAACATGGGTTGGAGATACACTACACCACTGTTCTATAGAACATGAATTGGAGATACACTACACCATTGTTCTATAGATCATGGATTGGAGATACACTACACCATTGTTCTATAGAACATGGATTGGAGATACACTACACCACTGTTCTATAGAACATGGATTGGAGATACACTACACCACTGTTCTATAGAACATGGATTGGAGATACACAACACCACTGTTCTATAGAACATGGATTGGAGATACACCACACCACTGTTCTATAGAACATGGGTTGGAGATACACCACACCACCCTTCTATAGAACATGGATTGGAGATACACTACACCATTGTTCTATAGAACATGGATTGGAGATACACTACACCATTGTTCTATAGAACATGGATTGGGGATACACTACACCATTGTTCTATAGAACATGGGTTGGAGATACACCACACCACTGTTCTATAGAACATGGGTTGGAGATACACCACACCAGCCTTCTATAAAACATGGATTGGAGATATACCACGCCACCCTTCTATAGAACATGGATTGGAGATACACTACAACACTCTTCTATAGAACATGGGTTGGAGATACACTACACCATTGTTCTATAGAACATGGATTGGAGATACACTACACCACTGTTCTATAGAACATGGGTTGGAGATACACCACACCACTGTTCTATAGAACATGGATTGGAGATACACTACAACACTCTTCTATAGAACATGAATTGGAGATACACTACACCACTGTTCTATAGAACATGGGTTGGAGATACACCACACCATTGTTCTATAGAACATGGGTTGGAGATACACCACACCACCCTTCTATAGAACATGGATTGGAGATACACTACACCATTGTTCTATAGAACATGGATTGGAGATACACTACACCATTGTTCTATAGAACATGGATTGGAGATACACTACACCATTGTTCTATAGAACATGGATTGGAGATACACTACACCACTGTTCTATAGAACATGGATTGGAGATACACAACACCACTGTTCTATAGAACATGGATTGGAGATACACAACACCACTGTTCTATAGAACATGGATTGGAGATACACCACACCACTGTTCTATAGAACATGGGTTTGGAGATACACCACACCACCCTTCTATAGAACATGGATTGGAGATACACCACACCACTGTTCTATAGAACATGGGTTGGAGATACACCACACCACCCTTCTATAGAACATGGATTGGAGATACACTACACCATTGTTCTATAGAACATGGATTGGAGATACACTACACCACTGTTCTATAGAACATGGGTTGGAGATACACCACACCACCCTTCTATAGAACATGGATTGGAGATACACTACACCACTGTTCTATAGAACATGGGTTGGAGATACACCACACCAGCCTTCTATAAAACATGGATTGGAGATACACTACACCACTGTTCTATAGAACATGGATTGGAGATACACCACATCACTCTTCTATAGAACATGGATTGATGATACATTGGCAGTAGGGGCTGATGAATGTTCCATTAAAAGTTTCTCCACAGATAACTCCTTGCTTTTTCTCCACATCCAAAAGAACATAGCAGTATTTTCTAGAGGTGTCGTTATCAAGGGTAACATAGTTCTTGTTGATAACTGACTTTGTAAACAGCTTTCAATAAAGGGTAGATAGATTTTTTTGTCATTTAATAAAAGTCATTGACTAGATCAAAATAATTTTGTATCCTAATTCTATAACTGCAATCGAAGGTTTTTTAATATTATTTTTATCTCAATCATTGTCTTTTTTGTCATCTCTTTGTATCCTACTGAAGACCGGATAATACAATAATAACAATGTTAAAACCCGTACAATAAGGGACTTCTTAGGTGGACGCCGACCGTGAAGAGTATGATTCCCACAGTGTCGACCTTATTTCGTTTGTTCATATTGTTTGAAGATAGCAAGCTATTATGTAACCTGTACGTATGAGACATGTTAATTTGTATCAGAATGTAACATATGTAGCAAATGTATATAGGTGTTTAATGCAGAATGTTAACAGGGCATAGTGGCGCGAAATTCCAAATTCAAATTTTAACCAAAAGCTATGCCCTAATATGGCAACCACAAACATCTAATTAGCCCAGTGAAATCAACAAAGAATTACAGTAGCATTTAACAGTTTTGTCGAAACTAATACCCACAGATAAGAGTTTTGAAGCTTGGTTTTCTTCCAAGCTCCTAAGAAGAGGTTCACTTTCTCCCTGCTCGATGTAACACCCTTAGTTTTAAAGCAAGTTTGTACACAAAAGAATAATGTGTTTCCTTACTTAGTGGTAAGAAAGAACAGGCATGTGATGTTCACTTGTATATTGTCATCATTAAGAGGACAATTGCTATGCTGATATATATAAATCACTGGGGAATTTATTGTATAAATTCCGATTTTAACCAAATGCTGGTGAATTAAATGTCTCAATAGAATTATTTGTTCCTGTACACTATTGCAACTTGTACATTCAGATGATGTAAAATTATGTTGATGAATTCTCTGTTGTGCCTGCACTTCACATTTTATTTTGTCAGTAAATCCGCGATGATGGCCGGAATCATCTGGTCACGATTATGATTGTGGTTGTGACGCAGTATTAAAAAAAATAGCATATTCTATGAATACTCAAGTACGTCCTACATGATAAAACATGTCTTCCGGAATCATGTGAAAATAATAAATCAAATCAAATAAAATCAATCTTATTCCCGAGTACCTGTCTTATGCCTAATCAATACGTTCATCACATGATTTGTTATGCTGTCGTTATGCGATATGGATCCACGTTGAATAAAATCAAATTCGACCATGATGTCATAATTACCCGACAGAATGCATACGGAATACAAATTATCGAATTCTGCATTTAATTTGATTTTATCATAGCAGATTATAATATGGGCAATTAATGTTAAATGTTCAGATCGTAATGCATGTACAAGCAATTAAAGTTAGATAATCAGTTTTCTTTCCGTCCAAGTAGACTTGTGATCTATGCTTGATGTGACACATATACTTGATATCTTGAGAAAAATATTGTTACATCCAATTAATTCTTTGAATTCACCTAATGTACGCCATATAAAATCTTAAAACATAACGAAAACCTGTATTTTTTCAGGAAAAACCAAATAAAACTGTTTCATCTAATGGTACTATTTGTGGTAATGAGTAAACTGGCATTTACAGGAATTCCTCGTATCATGTGGAGGCTGTTTCAAGAACCTGACAAATTCAAACTTACCTAATTGGGTATTTCAAAGTGTTATTGACCAAAATTTTAAGAGTGCAAATTAAAAGTATCGACCATAAATGTAAGGGTTGAAGTGTCCTGAAGCAGGGTACAGCTAATTATAGATGTCCATATCCATTCGGATAGCACGTTCTTCATAAAAATCTGCAATAAAATGAGTGCATTGGCTATTGAATTAACATAAAAAAACAACAACAAATGTACCTTTAAAGTATATAAGAAAGCGCTTTCTCGCTGAAAATCAAGATAAACTACAGAATGTAGATAAAGAACACTCCCATTGCCTACGTGAGCATTCATATACTAGTGAGGTGACACCTGAAGGATGTCACAGAAAGAATGAAGCGTAGTGAGGGGCGATAACTCTGTTTCAGCAGTTTTCATCAAAACCGCTCAATATCTGAGTTTCGACCAATAAAAAGACTGTGTGGTTCATAAGACAAAAAATACCCATACAGTTGAACGTGCAGTCCCCTAATGCCTCCTTTTACCAAATTGAATTAAAATCGAACTATATTTAAATTTCCACCAATCAGAGGCAAGAAATTGGTGGCCATTTTGTTTAAAGCGTGAAAGTGAGGCTTCGACAGGAACCGGTGTCCTTGATGTACTTACATATCAAATTTCATCAAATTCGGACGATATCTAAATCCTGACGAATCAGATGTAAGGAAATGCTGAATCGGAGTGCCTGGCAGGGATTTCAACAATCCGGAAGAAATAAAACAAAAACAAAACAAAACAAATCGCTCACCTGCAATGCAGTGATCTTTTCATATATGGATCCTGCAGTTATTTGAAAGCATGCTACAGGACCAATATTATGTCTCTCTGCACTTTGGCTTTTCACTAAAAGTCATTTAAAGATTTAAGCATACTTGATCGACGTGACCTTGAATGTGAGTCAATGTCATTCATTTGAACAAACTTGGTAGCCCTTTACCGCAGCATGCTACAGTCCCAATATCAACTCCCTGGGACTCTTGGTTATTGAGAAGAAGTCGTTTAAAGATTTTAGCCTTTTGACCCCTGTGACCTTGAATGAAGGTCAAGGTCATTCATTTGAACAAACTTGGTAGCCCTTCACTCCAGCATGCTACGGACCCAATATCAACTCCCTGGGACTCTTGGTTATTGAGAGGAAGTTGTTTAAAGATTTTAGCCTTTTTGACCCCTGTGACCTTGAATGAAGGTCAAGGTCATTCATTTGAACAAACTTGGTAGCCCTTTACCCCAGCATGCTACAGACCCAATATCAACTCCCTGAGACTCTTGGTTATTGAGAAGAAGTCGTTTAAAGATTTTAGCCTTTTTGACTCCTGTGACCTTGAATGAAAGTCAAGGTCATTCATTTGAACAAACTTGGTAGCCCTTCACCCCAGCATGCTACAGGCCAAATATTAGGTCTCTGGGACTCTTGGTTATTGAGAAGAAGTCGTTTAAAGATTTTAGCCTTTTTGACTCCTGTGACCTTGAATGAGAGTCAAGGTCATTCATTTGAACAAACTAGGTAGCCCTTCACCCCAGCATGCTACAGACCCAATATCAACTCCCTGGAACTCTTGGTTATTGAGAAGAAGTCGTTCAAAGATTTTAGCCTTTTTGACTCCTGTGACCTTGAATGAAGGTCAAGGTCATTCATTTGAACAAACTTGGTAGCCCTTTACCCCAGCATGCTACAGACCCAATATCAAGTCCCTGGAACTCTTGGTTATTGAGAAGAAGTCGTTCAAAGATTTTAGCCTTTTTGACTCCTGTGACCTTGAATGAAGGTCAAGGTCATTCATTTGAACAAACTTGGTAGCCCTTCACTCCAGCATGCTACAGACCCAATATCAAGTCCCTGGGTCTTTTGGCTATTTAGAAGAAGTCGTCTAATTTTTTTTAGCATATTTGACTCCTGTGACCTTGAATGAAAGTCAAGGTCATTCATTTGAACAAACTTAGTAGCCCTTTACCCCAGCATGCTACAGACCCAATACCAACTCCCTGGGACTCTTGGTTATTGAGAAGAAGTTGTTTAAAGATTTTAGCCTTTTTGACCCCTGTGACCTTGAATCAAGGTCAACGTTATTCATTTGAACAAACTTGGTAGCCCTTCACCCCAGCATGCTACAGGCCCAATATTAGGTCTCTAGGCCTTTTGGTTATTGAGAAGAAGTTGCTTGAATGGAAAGTTGACGCCGGACGGACGGACGACGGACGGACGACGGACGCCGCGCCACGGCATAAGCTCACTTGCCCTTCGGGTGGTGTAAAATTATCCCACGTTATAGTTTTTGTCGTGGGAGGGCGACCGAAGGGAGCCAAGAGGCTTACTATATAATTATATTAGAAATTTATCTTTATATATATTTTAAGTTATTTTTACAGGGCTAATGTACCCAGCTTATTTAAATAATTACGTAATAGCTACGTATAAAATGTATAAACATTTTAAAATGTAAAAACAGTAAAAAAAAAAAAAAATAAATTCAACTAATTTCTCTACCACTGGAATAGTTGTCTGATATCATTTTGATGAACAAAAATATTAAAGATATTATAGTTGCCAGGCGGACTGTGTCCTTTAGTGTCCTGGCCAAAAAAGTGGGAGTATGTCTGCAGTGAAACTATACACAGTTTATAGGTCCACTCGATCCCATTCTGATCCGCTGTGTTTGTCGTTGGATTAGTGACTCATTTATCGAGCTTTAAAAAACATCATTCAAATTTGTTTTTTCGAATGAAAATGGTGTTTCGACATGTAATAACACCCATTCTTGCATAAAACACTGAGAAATAACACATTTATAATCAATAAACACCTTTAAAACCCATTCAGGTCCAGATTCAGGTCCGTTCATGTCTTTAGGAGGACCCACATTTTGAAGAAAAACTATTTTATAGAATAATAATAAAATATTGGCAATTCTTTAATTTTATCAAGTAATTTTCTATAATACCATTTTTAATATGTTGATATTGATTTAAATTCAAAAGATGAAAATAAAAAGAAGGTTCCAAACCCTAAATTAGTTAATTTAACTTAATGCAACATAACAATTGACATAATTTTAGCTAATTTTAGTAAAATTGTCAGAACTGGTTTCACGCACATGGCTTTCTTTTGCACATGTATGTAAGCAAAGGGTTGAAATATTTTGATATGGAATTTATAATAAAACAACTTATAGATATTTAAAAATTTACTAATTGATGAAATTTCAAAGTCGACTAGTAAAATTGTGATAGCTAAAACCTGGTAACTCTTTGATTTTGTCAAATAATTTTCCATCTTTTACTTTTTTGTAATAACCTGAAATTAATTTAATTTCAAAAGTTAAAAAAAATTACACACCATCTTTCTACACCCAAAGTAACTGAATTTTACTTAATGCGACATAATAATTGACAATGTTAGCTTAAATTTGTCAGGAAAGCTTTCATGCATATTATTTTCTTCGATGCATGAAAGTGTAAGGTTAAAATATGTTGTATGGTATTTGAGGGAAATATATTTGAAAATTTACTTCATTCACTTATCAATACAAAAGATGATATAATTTGTCACTGTCCTAAGAGCCATCTCAATAAAGGGCAGGTCAGAGACTTTTATTTCAAAATTTAAAGCATTTGAATATAAATAATTCATTAAAAATTTGAGAAAAAAAACTGTTAAATTGAAAACAAATTGATCAATATACTGCTAGTGTGTACTGAAGTACATGTACAGTAGTTCCTTGAAAGTTCGTGTCATTGTAAGCTGATATATCAATTAACTAGGCCTAACGAAACAGTAATTTCATTAAACAAACAAACAATACAGGAAATAAATATTACATATTTAAACGTCGACCGTCTCTAAAACGTGAATGAACACGTATGACATTTACAAGCTTACGCGAGTTTAGATAATTTGTTATCGAAAAGAACTGAACGCTGGTCTGGGTTGACGATGAATACCCATTACTGATCATGTCAAGCAACCAATTTGGTCATAGTAGAACAGCTATTAACCTCCAATGTCACCTTTAATATGATATAATATTACAAAGTTCTGGTCCTGGCGGTAAAATGTAATATAACTCACTTTGACTGCAGTTTAAGCCTTGAGTTGAACGAGTAAGCGGCGTGAAGTCCCCGGTGTTATTTTATCCGGAACTCCCCGGGGAATCATTTCAGGGACAATACCCGATGAGTTCCGGATGGCGTTATTCTATAGTTTTCCTTTATATATGCGGATAAGCCGACAGAACCAAATATGTTAATAGTTTCAATTACGTATAAACTTCATACATCAATCTTAACGGACCTGTTGATGTTAATACAGACTTAAAAAGACATCATCAATATGATTCGCGCAAAACAAATATAAAACCAGTTGATTCACAATTATTTTAATGCTGATAACTCTGTATACCGATCCGGTCCATCTGTTCCAACCGTGCTTAACGGAAAGGAAACGCCCGGTCTAGCGTCATCAAAACAGGCAGCCTATAGCTATTTATAGGTAATTACCCCAGTCGAGTGGAAAAATACTGATAAGGTCGAAAAAATAGGCCATTTTCAAAACAATATTGTGGCCGTTCTGCTAAAGATATCGAAAAACTAAACAAACTGTTTTATTCAGGAAACATTTATCTCTTTGTATGACCATTGTATATATCCCTGGATTTTTTCTGAATTTTGAGGGCGATTTAAACAGAACCTCTCGGTCAAAATGTCGATTTTGACATGTTTGACCCAAAATATCTCACAAACACGATTTTCCACAGAGATACCAGATACACCCAGACCTAGATCGAGCCGAGTTTTACAATGGCTCAAAGTATCAACCGAATTGTATGTGCCAATTTTTCTGTCCTCAAATCGCTATTATATCCGGCAAAATAGGCGAATTAGCTCGTATTATCATTACGTTCCGTAAGGAACGATAACTCTAATGAGTTATCGCCCCTCACTACACTTCATTCTTTACTAGAGGGTGACACCTGAATGATGTCACAGATGGAATGAAGTGTAGTAAGGGGCGATAACTCTGTGTGAGCATGTTTTGTCAAAATCGCTCAATATCTAAGTTTCGACCAATAAAAAGACTGTTGTTCGTAAAGGCAACAAAACCAAGTTGAATTTGCAGTCCCCTTAATACCCCCATATATCAAATCTAATTGAAATTGGACATTATCTACATATTGACCAATCAGAGGCCAGGAATTGGCGACCGTTTTGTTTAAATGTGAAAGTGAGGCTACGAGAGCGACCAGTGTTCAATGATGTTCCTACATATCAAATTTCATCAAAATCGGACAATATCTAAATTTGAACCAAGCAGAGCTCAGTTGATGGCGGCGATTCTGTTAAAAAGAGAAAATCAGGTTACGAAAGTGACTGATTTCCCATGATGTACATACAAATAAACAAGGGCCCGTTGGAGGGCCGTAACATACGCCCGCGCAATATTTAGCCTGGGTAAAGTAGTATTGGAATTATGGTCCGGACAAGTAAAATCATCAAAGGGGAATAACTCCGCAAATATGGGGGGAAGGGGGCATGATTTTGGTATGCGACACTCCGAGTCATCAAGAGGTATATTTGTGTCAAGTATGGAGAGCCTGGGTAAAGTAGTATTAGAGTTATGGTCCGGACAAGTAAAATCATCAAAGGGGAATAACTCCGCAAATACGGGGGAAAGGGGTATGATTTTGGTATGCCACACTCCGAGTCATCAATATGTATATTTGTGTCAAGTATGGAGAGCCTGGGTCGAGTAGTATTGGTGTTATGGTCCGGACAAGTAAAATCCTCAAAGGGGAATAACTCCACACATACGGGGCGGGGGGTAAGGGGCATGATTTTGGTATGCGACACTCCAGCTCATTAAGATGTGTATTTCTGTCAAGTATGGAGAGCCTGGGTCGAGAGTTATGGTCCGGACACCATATGTGCCCGCCCACCCGCCAACATGATAACATTATAATGTACGTCGGGTCGGGCGTATAAAAATCATTAAAACAGGACAATATCTTAATTTGGAACAATTTCCTCACAATATAGGGATTAACTAAATTTCCTCACAATATAGGGATTAACTCAATCAGATGTAAATTTTCATGATTTTACAGGAATTAGCTCACGCCAATTTCAATCTTGGAGGAAAAGTTAATAATTCATACTTGCGTCAGGAAAATCCCAATTTTTGGTGTTTGCCACTGGAACATAAATACAAATGAGAAAAGGAAAATTGTTTGGTTTTCTTTTTGCCTGAATTATTTCAATAAGATGTTATTTTGAGAATTTCCCTGAAGTTCAAAGTCATGATCAGTGTGATTTTGTAGTAGTTGGTGACTACATCACTGAACAATATGCAGGAGGCCTGTCGCATGCCATCCAGGACACAACAAAAATAGCACTGAAAATAAATGACATGTCTTACTCTTAACTATGTTTGTTTTGTTGTTTGCTGGGAATATCACCCTGTGAACAGCCAGGGTCATTTTGAGGTGGGGTCTCCATGTAGTAGTTGGTGACTACCTCTTTTATGCCATCAAGAGCATATTGTTTTCACATGTAAGCAAAAAGTTGAAATATGTTGGTTTGGTATTAGAGGTAAAAATATTCGAAAATGTACTCATGTATACCTGTATTTACTCATGTTTACCCGTGTTTACAGGACATTTTGAAGAATATTTTGTAAAATATTGATAAATAAATATTGGTAATTCTTTTATTTTGTCAAGTAATATTCTATAATACCTTTTGCATTAAGTTGAAATTGATTTTAATTCAAAAGAGAAAAAAAAACACATTACAATACATGTTTCCATACCCAGAGTAATGAGTTTAACTTAATGCAACATAATAATTCACAATATTTTAGCATAAATTTGTCAGAGCAGATTTCTCGCACATTGTTTTCTTCGGTGCATGCGAGCGAAAGGTTTAAATATGTTGGTATGGTATTTGAGGCAAAGATATTTGAAAATTCACTAATTTCTACCTGTGCTCAGATGACATTTTGAAGACTATTTTGTAAAATTGTGATAGTTGAATTCTAGTAACTCTGATTTTGTCAGATAATTTTCTGTAATACCTTTTGTAATAAGTTGAAATGAGTTTTAAATCAAAATATTACCAAAAAATTACATGACATGATTCCACACCCAAAATTACTTTAATTTAACTTAATGCGACATATAGTAATTGACAATATTTTAGCATCAATTTCTCAGAACAGATTTCTTGCACATTGTTTTCCTCGGTGCATGCGAGCGAAAGGTTTAAATATGTTGGTATGGTATTTGAGGCAAAGATATTTGAAAATCCAATAATTTCCCTGTGTGCAGATGACATTTCGAAGACAATTTTGTAAAATTGTAATGGTTGAATTCTGGTTACTCTGATTTTGTCAAATAATTTTCTATAATACCATTTATAATAAGTTGAAATGAATTTTAAATCAAAATATTACAAAAAAAATAACATAACATGTTTTCACACCAAAATTAAAGATGTAGGCCTGCTGTAGTGTAGTGAGGAAGTTTCCAGCTCGCAGTGTAGGTGGTTCAATTTAAATTGTTCTACAAAATTAAATGAAAGCTTAGCCATATTTAAGTCGCCCGCGTTCTACATATGCTTGTAATGATTTTTATAATTTTCATTGAACCGCGGGACTCTAGTAAGTCTATGTCAGAATATGACCGGTAAAAATTAAAATTTATTTCATTTCTCCTTTCACAACGTAATTCATATATCAGAGAAGCTGCAAAGTAGTAGTCTTGTGTTGTGTTCGTTCACGAGATAGTGTCCGAGAGAACACGGTTCCGTGTACATTTGTCACCTCAATCTGGAGATTCCCGTTGTTATTTTTAGACGTAAACAATCAGAGTCGAAGCTAGTCACAAACAAATACACAGACTATCGAAATATCAATCCATTAAATTCGGAGACAAAGCAGGCCTATCACTACAGTAAATATCAAATAAACAGGAACTATTCTTCGTGCATATTTACCGTCGTCTGTTTACATCAACGTTAACAAACAAGTTTACTTACCGTCAGCGTTAGGCCTACGAGGCTTCGGGAATTTGCTTGACATTCTGAACGCCGGGTTGATTTTTCGCATGCATGTTTGTGAAAAGCGACATACAATGATCGTGACAAAGCATCTATATTCTGGAGCATTGCCTTTGATATTGAAAAATAGCAATATAAACTGGCAGTGACAATAAAATACAACTGAACCCAGCTCACCGAGCACTTCAATCAACCGGCGCTTTCACAACAAACTTTCGTGACGAGTTCAGGTTGGGCGTTACGTCATCAAAACATGAGATCGTCTGCTGCAGCAAAATACCCCTGTCGAGTGGAAAAATACTGAGAAGGTCGAAAAAATAGGGCATTTTCAAAACAATATTGTGACCGTACTGATAAAGATATCGAAAAACTAAACAGACGATTTTCTCCAGGAAACATTTATCTACTTATATGTGCATTGTATATGTTTCTGGATTTTTTTTCGAATTTTGAGGGCGGTTTAGACAGAAACTCTTAGTCAAAATGACGATTTTGGCGTGTTTGGTCCCAAATATCTCCATAACTAGATTTTTCCCAGATATACCGAATATTTCAGGACGTAGATCACACCGAGTTTTACAAGTGTGGAAAATCTCATCAAGAAGTTACGGACAGTTTTCTTTGCCCTCAAATCGCGACTATATCCGGCAAAATAGGCAGAAGTAGCCATGTATACATTACGTTCCGTAAGGAACGATAACTCTGTTATCTCCTCCTTACTGCACTTCATTCCATATCAAAAGAAGATTGGAATGATGGCTATGAAACGACCAATCGGTCGGCAGGTATAAAGTTAGTGTATTCATGACTTTTGTTATTTCTGATTTTTTGGTGAAAACCGGTCTTCATACAGCATAATTATACGGAACCTGAACACCACTTATCGGAATGACACACACATATTGATTAATTGATAAAGGTGTGTCATGGTTAAATCATCATATATAGGCGTAGTAGAATTACTTAATCAATTCATCGGAATTCTGTCTGTCTAAATAATAATTGCAGGAAGAAGAATATCAAATTCATAAATAATACACCTGGCAATAATAAGTCCTAGATTGCTTGATTACCTGAGTATGTGAGATAGCAAAACCGAACTGATAACGCACGAGACACACTCCCACCGGTATTTCTAAAATTTTGATAGCCAGAAAGCCCATGTGTTTATTTTTTTTTTATTTTTTTTTTGTGCTGGTTCATTCGTCAACAAGCTACACCAAACAAGAAGTCACTGGCACTCTTGTTCAAAAGGAGAGACTGATACTTAAGCTACTTAGAATATAACTGGTTATATGGACATAAACTGGCTCTGGTTATCGTCAGTTTTGACTGGTAAGATTAAATCTCAATTCCACATGGCATCTTTAGCTTTAAATTATACCAGACTTATACTGCACGTCTTCAGTGGCGGGAGGTAAGATTATTTTTCCCCACCGTTTCCCTCCTTGTCGTCATTGGTCGTCCTGTTTCCGTGTCCCTTCTAAGGTGAAGGTCATAACCACACTGCAGTCGAGGCTCTTACCTGAGAATGTGTCTTGTCATCTTCGATCTACGGAACTTTATCTTCTCTTACAATGACTACATATATTTTCTGTTTTCCGACCACACATTTCCATTGTATCTAAAACCATTCTAGGTTACTTTCTGTATAAAACGTCCTGTTATCTAGCTTCATTCTATGTTTCTTATCCGCAGAGAACGACTTGTGTTGCTTACGCCTTGTCCAAACTAAACTTTGTTCTGCCCAAGATTTGTTTAAGTTGCAGTTCCCACTCAGACTTATAAATTCACCTCTGATATTTGACAGTCTGTTGTAAAGGCCTGTCATACTGACAAAGCACACCATCACTTCCCGGTTTGTAAATGCTTTGCCCTTTTCTATGTCTTAATATACATCTTAATTCGAATCCATCTGTATTTCGAGCACTTATTCCCAACACTTAAGTATTCTCCGTGTTAATATTAAGTCTCATTCCTCTTTGCCTCTTCATCTAGTCTTCTTATAAATCAAAGATTTACCACCGTTTTTTATGATAAACCAGTTTCCTACCTCTCCTTGGTCCTCTAAAATACACTTAAACATTTCTTCATGACAATTCAATTACTCCATAGCAATCCACTATTCCATACTTTCAAGAGGGATGGAGCCGGACGCTTTTCCTTTGCCTATAAGGTTTTGATGCAATGTTACATGTCACTCGTTTACCTGATCGTTGATATTTCGAAGCATAAGGACATGTTTTCTGTGCCTTTCACTTAGCTCTGTTGTTTCCCCGTTTCTCCGTTCTCCTGTACCCCGGTCTTTTCCCATTTTTGTTGTGGTACTTTCTTTCCTCTGTTCTGTTTTGTCTATTTAATTTTATCTTTTTTGTGGTGTACATATCTTTCCTTCCTTCTATGACGGGTCTTCTGTTTCCCTTGTTTACCGTGCCCCTATCTTTCCAGAAGTTCTGTCGTGCAGCTTTTGTCTCTATTTTCTTTTTCTTCTCTCCTTTTCGTTGTATTTTTGCGCACCTGTCTTTTATCTGTCCTTTTGTGTCCCTCGCTTTCCTATATTTGGATGTGTCCCTTTTCTTCCTCTGTTCTGTTGTGCCCTTCTCCTATCTAGATATATATTTGTTTTGAAGATTCAATGAATGAATCCCAACGACCGGCACAAACACATCGAGAAAAAAAAATGGCTAAATCGTTTTAACAAAATCATAGATTTACCGCCTGTTTTATTACTATAATGAAACCAGTCAATGTTTGTAAGATCAAATTATCAAAAACACTAATACATCTTGTTTTGATTAAAAAAATCAATGGAAAAGATTTATACTGCTTGTAGTTTTTTTCAAGAGTGAGATCATGACAATGTGCGAGAAAAGAAATGAAATTATTCAATATGAAAAGTATCATGTGTTTAGAATCATTAAATCAAATAATAACAGATGAGTAATCCATTGGGCAGTTAAAACGAATATGAATGTGCTTTACAAATCACCATGTTATCAGCAATTTTGATGAGGCAACATATAATGAAAATATAGACTTTAACTTTAAACAAACTTCATTTCACTAATAACTAAACTACATTTTTTCTAGTACACCGTTTATTGTCATAACAACAAAACGCCGTATAGAGATTAAAAGATATTGTTTAATTACTATTTAATAATCACAAGAAATAAGCTTTAAAATAATGGTATCAATCTAACGATATTCAAATTGTCAGAAACAACGTCATGTTTATAAAGCAATATTCTCGCTATGGCGATATTTTTTTTCGCTACTTTTAATTTCCACCAAAATTAGAACTATACAGTACTCGGGGGGGGGGGGGGGGGGGGTGGAAGTGAATTTGGAAGCTATTTACCGATTACGACAATTATCGGGGAAAGTGTGCAGCATCAGCATCATAAAAGGCTGTTGATCATAGCTTATTCACGAACTTTTCAAAGATCATTGGACAAGAAAATCAACACATTAATACTTTGAAATGGTAACAACATTGTTGAAATGTAATCAATGTCACGACCACTTTGATGAGCGAACATTATAAATATTATCGAATCCAACACATTATCTGCCCTTCGTGCAGAAGAACAGCCAAGGTCATCTTGAGGCATGATATCGCTGAAGTAGTTGGTGACTACATCACTTAACAACATGCGGCATGCTCGTAACATGACAGAGTTAAGTGTCTATACCAAAGACCACGACAGCACAGACCGGTCCCTTTCTTAGCCTGCCGTTTAACACAAACCGACACGAGTAACGAGTGTTGAACCTCACTTCGTGACCGGCGCTCTTAATAATCTGTAAGAGCTCTCCCTCCAGACATTATAAAGAACACATATTTAGTTTTTATTACATAATGCGTTTGATTTTCCTTAACTAAGCGCATAAGTTATGTTTTAAACTAGTGCACGGCTAAAATGACTATTCCAAGGACACGTACGCACTATTGAACAATTGTGGCGTTTGAAATCTGGTCCTTCCCTTTCAAGCGTCTAAATGTCAAGACTGCCTGGCGACAGACATGGTGACTTCTAGGCCTACAGGAATTCGAGATTTCAGTGATTCTAAATGTTGTTTAGGGAGTATGTAATATAACAAGTATATCATGGATGTATTTGCAATAGTCAAGGATACTTGACCCTCGGTACTGGTAATCGACCGATGCTTTATTGCACGAGGCCGAATGCAATACAGTATCCATGTCACAGTACACTGGAGTGTTTGTTATACTTACAACCCAAGGACCTCCTTCACTATCCATGTCACAGTACACTAGAGAGTTTGTTATACTTACAGTCCAAGGACCTCCTTCACTATCCATGTCACAATACACTAGAGAGTTTGTTATACTTACAATCCAAGGACCTCCTTCACTATCCATGTCACAGTACACTAGATAGTTTGTTATTCTTACAGTCCAAGGACATTCGTCACTATCCATGTCACAGTAAACTGGATAGTTTGTTATACTTACAGTCCAAGGACCCCCTTCACTATCCATGTCACAGTACACTAGAGAGTTTGTTGAACTTACAGTTCAAGGACCTCCTTCACTATCCATGTCACAATACACTAGAGAGTTTGTTATACTTACAGTCCAAGGACCGCCTTCACTATCCATGTCACAGTACACTAGATAGTTTGTTATACTTACAGGCCAAGGACCTCCTTCACTATCCATGTCACAGTACACTAGATAGTTTGTTATTCTTACAGTCCAAGGGCCTCCTTCACTATCCATATCACAGTACACATCAAAGCTGTTCCCTGGTACAGGTGTGATACGGTAGACTCCGGACAAGCTTGCTGGATCGAGGTCACCACACGTTTTTATATCTAAATCAATTGTACATAGGCACTTCAGTGTATGCGGACGTATCAAAGACACACCATAACTTAGACAATGTATATAGACCATGTAGCATTCTGCTGTCCTCGTGTACACACTAAATGCTTGGAAATGTAAAGTAAAATCCAGAAAAAAATGAAATAGAAAGATAAAAATAATAAAAATATTAAAATAAACAAAATGAACAAAAGCAAAAAAAAAAAAAAAAAAAAAAAACAGAAACAAAACAAAAAATGAAAATCAACAAAAAACAATAACAAAAGAAAAAACATTCGTTTTAAAATTATGCTTTTCCGATCTCCTGCCACTATTTATTAACATACTTGTAAAGGTAGCTTTTGTATTAATGTGTATAGAATAAATAAGTTATTCGTGAATGTTGAGTTGACACAGAATACCGACATAATAAATAAACCATGCACACACATATATAAGGTGACTCCTGAGAAAGGAGAAGGACGATAAGACAATTTGCTCCGGAAGAGAAAGCGTCTTCTGGGACCAACCAACCAATTGTTTTTCATATACTTTAGTGTTAACGTTTTGGATTATTTCATTCAAATTCTTGAATTCAATATGACAAGTATGGTTTATAACAAAAGTTTATTGTCTCATATATAACACTTAATAAAAAAGTTGGGTCCTTCAACTCAAGTTCCAGGGTAGCCATTTTGAAAATGGGTGAATTTCGCAGTAAAAATTCTCAAAAATCTGAAATGTTTACCTGTAATTTATTATTACCCGAAATTTTGAGGGAAAAAATCAATCAGACTTACGAAATTTATATCAAAATTTCTTATTGATAGTTTCCTATCAGGCTACATATCTATTTTCTTACTTCATAACATGCTGGCCAATCCATGACTGCCAGACATTTTATCCTTGGCTCAACTTTCTATACACAGGGGATGTTTCAAAAATCTATTTTTTTCAATTGGTTGGTTGTTCCCTTCCGGATAATTGACAAAACAATTATACGTAAATCCGGATCACAATTAAAAGTTGAATAATATACTGTTTCTAGTTACCTCCGCTTCCTATGTAGAGGGTATCAACTCCGTCGGTCATTTCTGCTTTTTTATTGACACCATGGAAATGACACTCGTGCGATGACTTGTCGTATATGGCCAATGACCTGTTATAGGCAAAAGCGGTCACAACGCATTATATAGGCGATGCAGCCATCAAAGCTGGATAGGTGGTGTTTATCAGAGGTCCGGTATTGTCGACTGGTTCCATTTCCCACAATTTCTGGGTCATTTCGAAACTTATTGCAACTTCAAGCAATAACACGAAACACGAAATCCTCAACATAGTCGATTTGAAGGCTGTACCTGCAAAATGCATTTTAAGTACAATAAGCCTAATGCAAAATAAAGCTAAAGCAACAAAGGGCGATGAGGAAATAGAATAAGATTAATTTAAAGAGGGAACCTAAGTCAACGAATCGTCAATTAGAGTGCGAAAAAAAAAACACTTTAAAAAGGCTTAGTAATGGAAAATCACAGGGAACATATTCCATCATTCCACAGTTACTTTATGTAGGCGAAGAGTCCTCAGGGACAGGTTTGTAAGCGCTGCAAAAGTCAAATCTAACTGGAAAGCTTTATGCAGGGGAAAAAACTTCTGGGGAAGATCGTTCTTGACCGAATGAAACAGAAACTAGAAAATAGGATGCAAAACGGGTGGTGGGATATAGGAAAGATAAGGGGATAATAGAAAAGGGGAAAGAAAGGGGCACAAGGAAAAAGATGAAAAGAACAGGATCTTCAGAAATCGGATAATGATTGGACAAGACAAGCAAAATACACACGATGACAGAGGTAAGAACATGTATGGGGATACGACGGGAAAGACGGAAGCGAATGAAACATTAGAAACGAAGAAAGTATGGGCACAAAAGAATAGAGAAAGGGAAGACGCATATCAGAACAGCACCGAGAAAACTGAGGTAATACGAATAAGAGCTCGAATAGAAATGGGTTCGAATTAAGATGTATATTAAGACATAGAAAAGGAAAAAGCATTTACAAACCTAGGAGTGATGGTGTGCTTTGTCAGTATGGCAGGCCTTTACAACACACTGTCAAAATCAGAGGTGAATTTATAAGGCTGAGTGAGAACTGCAACTTTAAAAATCTTGAACAAAACAAAGTTTAGATTGTCCAATGCGTCAGGAAAACAGGTCTTTCTCTGCGGATAAGAAACGTGGACAAAGAACAAAACTAGATAACAGGACGTATTATATAGAAAGTGCAACAGAATGTTTTTAAAACTACTGGCAATGTGAAGTCGAAGGGAAGACAATACATGTAATCATTGCGCGAGAAGACAAAATTACGTAGATCGAAGATGACAAGATACATTCTCAGGTAAGAACGTCGCCTTCTGTGTGGTTATAACCTAGACATTGGGGCGCGGGGTTGGGGGGGGGGGGGGGGGGGGGGGGGGGCACGGAAACATGACGATGAAGGACGACAAGGAACGGTGAGGAAAGATATCGAAGAAGCGATCATAGAACTGACAACGTTAGCAGAGGAAGGGGAAACAACTATATGAATGGGAGGAAGATTCCTGTTCAAGCTGGTAAAAACTGAAAAAGTGATCTTACTTGTCGAAACTTTAAAAAAAATGAAAAAAATGTTCGGTGCAATTCTATCGATTACATTTCAACTATTATAAGAAAATGTACAATGTATTTTTGTATGACATAGTTTCTGTTAAAGGTGGAAATCTTATCGAAACTATAAGTTCGTCCCCCGTCAATGATGATGTGCAGAATAAATCTTGTATTTGTTAAAGCTAAAGATGCCAAGTAGAAATTAGATTTAAACTAACCAGTCAATACTGACGATAACCAGAGCCAGCAGTTCATGTCAAGATAACCTGCTATATTCTAAGTAGCTTCTGTGTTGACAAATAAATCAGCACAAAAAAGGGGGGGGGGGGGGGGGGGGGGGGCTTTATGGCTATCAAAAGTGTTTAAAATACCATTAGGAATGTGTCTCGTGCGTTATCAGTTTGGTTTTGCTATCTCACATACTCAGGTAATCAGGCAGTCTAGAACTTATTATCGCCAGGTGTATTATTTATGAATTTGATATTCTCCTTCCTGCAATTATTATTTAGACAATCAGAATTACGATGAATTGGTTAAGTTACTTTTCTACGCTTGAGAGATGATACAATGATTTCACAAGGAAGTAATTTTATCAATTAATCAATATGTGTGTGTCATTCAGGTTCTGTATAATTATGCTCTATCTGGACACGTTTTCGCCATAAAATCAGAGATAATAAGTATCACATTAGTTAGTGTGAAAACCATCACAAATAATTACCTGGCAATCACCAGTTATGATCAAAGACGTCACAAATTATATCACGACTCTTCCTGGTTAAACAAAACTATACACTAACATTACATCTGCCGACCGCTTGGTCCTTTCATAGTCATAATTCGAATCTAGCCTACATGGACTGAAAGAAAGCTAATTATCTAACTTGAATTGCTTGTGCATGTAATACGATCTGAATATTTAACATTAATCTCCTGTATTATAATCTGCTATGATCAGATCAAATTAAATGCAGAATTCGACAATTTGAATTCAGTAAGCATTGCGTCGGGTAATTATGACATGATGGTGGAATTTGATAGATTTTGTTCTATGTGGATCCATATCTCATAAAGACAACACTACTAGTCATGTTAGGAATATATTGATTAGGCATAAGACAGGTACTCGCGAATAAGATGGATTTTATTTGATTTGATTTATTATTTTCATATGATTCCCGAAGACATGTTTTATCATGTAGGACGTATTTGGGTATTCAAAGAATATGCTAGTTTTCAATACTGCGTCACAACCACAGTCCTAATCGTGACCAGATGATCCCGGTCACTATCGCGGATTTACTGACAAAATGAAATGTGAAGTGCAGACACAACAGATAATTCATAAACAAAATTTTACATCATCTGAATGTACAAGTTGCAATAGTGTACGTGAACAAATAATTCTATTGAGACATTAGTTCATCAGCCTTTGGTTAAAATCAGAATTTATACAATAAATTCACCAGTGATTGTAAATATTAGCATATCAATTGTCCTCTTAATGGTGGCAATATACATTTGAACACCACATGGTTGTTCTTTCTTACCACTAAATAAGGAAACACATTATTCTATTGTGTACAAACTTGCTTTAAAACTAAGGGTGCTTACATTGATCAAGGAGAAAGTGAAACTCTTCTTAGGAGCTGGGAAGAAAACCAAGCTTCAAAAATCTAATCTGTGTGTATGAGCTCGACACTACAGTGATTTCAGTGGGTTAATTAATATTGTGTGGTTGTCATATTAGGGCATAGCTTTTGGTTAAAATTTGAATTCGGAATTTCGCGCCACTATGCCCTGTTAACATTCTGCATTAAACACCTATATACATTTGTTACATATGTTACATTCTGTTACAAATTAACATGTCTCATACGTACAGGATACATAATAGCTTGCTATCTTCAAACAATATGAACAAATGAAATAAGGTCGAAACTGTGGGAATCTTACTCTTCACGGTCGGAGTCCACCTAAAAAGTCCATTGTTGTACGGGTTTTAACATTGTTGTATCCGGTCTTCAGCAGGATACAAAGAGATGACAAAAAAAACCCATAACGATAGAGAGAAAAGTAATATTGAAAAGCCTTTGATCGCAGTTATGGAATTAGGATACAAAATAAATTTTGATTTAGTCAATGAATTTTAGTAAATGACAATGACAAAAAATCTACCTACCCTTTATTCAAAGATGTTTACAAAGTCAGTTATCAGCAAGAACTCTTTAACGCTATGAGAACGACACCTCTTGGAAATACGATTATGTTGTTTTGGATGTGGAGGAAAAGCAACCAGATATTTGTGGAGTTTTAATTCAAAGATTATAACTTTTACTACTTTGGAAAAATATACATTTCTCATTAAGTTTCATTTTGGCGATAAACAGACCTTATTATACCGAAAGCATATCCCTTTAACAGGCACGACTGTCTTATACACTGGCAACATGTACCTCAATTTGCTACAGAATAAAACGTCAGATAGAACTGATAAATGGCGGTTGTGTTCAGTGAGCCTCGTGATACCCGGTATAGTATTTAACGCAACGCTGACGACGGGTTGTTTATTTCGAGCAGTGATCCTGCACAGATGATGATGCAAAGTTGTTCGTCTGTGTGTGCATCTTTAGGATGGATGCTGGCCATATTCACGTTGGCGGGTAAGAATTATCTCTGGAATAATAATCAAGACGCTAACTTGTAACATGATCAAATCATTTTGTAGTGACCATTACGTGCAGTTTGTTTTTGGTCCTACTTGACACTTAATACCTAAAGAAACATTGTTTTATGTGTGTTAGTGCACTGTTGTTGCTCTTCTTTGTTTGTTTGTTTATTATGTTTTTTTTGTGTTTATTTTTATGTTATGTTTATTGTTATTTTTTGTCTTTGATCCTTTTTTTTCTATCTTTTCTATCTTTTTGTTTGGGGGGGGGGTTGTTCTTTATCATTTTTTGTTTTCTTTGCTTTTTTGTTTTGTTCGTTTGGTATTTATTGGGATATATACTTTCTCAACCATTATGAATCAAATTTGTAATTTTCTCTACACAGATCGCATTAGGGATAAATTCAACCATTTCTATTGAGTTTAATAAAGAAACCTACTTCCTTTCGTTTATACATTAACAGGGGCTGCTTTCACTTTTGTAACCAACACCAAATTATGGGAGGTTGAAAACATTTACGATACTGTGAAATTCCGAGACAATTCCGATTTGGATATTGAGACCGCATCCCCTATAGAGTGTGCGGTGACCGCTCTGACGTACAACCGGTCACTGGCGTTATATGACGGGTCGTCAAACCAGTGTTTCCTGCATGAAGCAATCAACCAGACAGAGATGACTGACGACATGGGGGTCCTTTATGTACAGGGTAAGTAGACACAGAAAATATGACCAGTGCTATGAATTTTAAAACTCAAAATCAGCCATTGATGTTGTTCACTAAAAAATCATACCTATATATTATATGATAAATCAAACCAATTACAGAGTTAAGATGATTCAAACTGTTTTGAATTCATTTTGGAGAATGCAACATTTAGTAAAACTGTTGACAAAACAAAAAAATAACGACAGCATCCAATTATATTGATTTAAAAAGGTAGATGTATGATAAAGTTAGTGCTGGCTGTTATTGTTGGTGTTTATGGTGGTGGTGGTGACGGTGATTGTTGTGATCACAGTGGTGGTGGTTATAGTGTTGGTAATGGTGGTGATAATTGTTGTTGTGGTGATGATTTTGGTTGTTGTTGTTATGATTATGTTGGTGATGATGATTGTTGCTTTGGTGATGGTGGTGATGATTGTTGTGATGGTGATTGTTGTTATGGTGATGAATGGGATTGTCGTGGTGATTGTTGTTATGGTGATGAATGATGTTATTGTTGTGGTGGTGATTGTTGTGATGGTGATGAATGTGGTTATTGTTGTGGTGGTGATTGTTGCTGTGGTGATGAATGGGATTGTTGTTGTTGTGGGATGATTATTATTATTATTGTCATGATTATTGTTGTTAAATAAATGTTGCTATTTTTGTGGTGATTGTTGTTGCTGTAATTCAAGCATTGTTTGGGGATATGTTGGTGATGCAGGTGTTATGGTGATAATGGCTGGGACGATAATAGTGGTTGAGGTGATATGTGAATGCCGTTGGGGGAGATTGAGATGACGATAGTGATATAATTATTGTGTTGGCGTGAGGATGGGGGACGAGTTAGGGTGCTGCTGTTGGTGATATAACCGTGAAGCTGGAGTGAAAGATGTGGAGTTGAATGCTAGTTGTGCTGTTGGTGATATGGTGGTGGGGTTCAGGTGACAGTTGTGGAGTTGAATGATAATTGTGGAGTTGAGTGATAGTGATGGTGTTGGTGAGATGGTGGTGGGGTTGGGACGATAACTGTGGAATTGATTGATAGTCTTGGTGTTGGTGATAATTGTGGAGCTAAAGTGATAGTTGTAGACTTGGGTGATAGTTGTGGAGTTGAGTGACAGTTGTAGAGTTGCGTGATAGTTGTACAGTTGAGTGATAGTTGTACAGTTGTAGTGATAGTTGTATTGCTGGTGATATGGTGGTGGATTTGGGATGATTGCGTTGGAGTTGTTATGATGATAGTGATATGATGGGTGGAGTGATAAGGGAGAAGGGGGGGGGGGGGGGGGGGTGCGATAGTGGAATTATTTTGAAATGATGGTGAAGTTGGGATGATGGTGGTGGTAGTGATATGATTGTTGAGTTGAGGGGATGGCAATGACAATATGATAGAGGAGTTAATGTGGTTGTTGTGGTGATATATGGTTATATGTGAATGGAGATGGTTTGATGTTGATGGTGATATAGTGGTGGAGTTTGGTTGATGGCTGTGGATTATATTGTGGTGCGAGAGAATATGGTGAGGCGACAGAGCTGAAGATTGAGGTCCGTAGGTATTTTGTTTTACATGAAGGAGCTACAGGTGATGTTATGAAATCAGTGTACATAATTGTGAATTGTCCTTTTTTCTATTCATTTTTGGGTCAGTTTACATCACATGTGGAGATGTAAATCAAGCAAGGTTCTCCGGGGTGTATCATATCACACCAGTACCGGTTTTGATGTGTACTGTGACATGGATAGTGAAGGAGGTCCTTGGACTGTAAGTATAACAAACTCTCTAGTGTATTGTGACATGGATAGTGAAGGGGGTCCTTGGACTGTAAGTATAACAAACTCTCTAATGTACTGTGACATGGATAGTGACGGAGGTCCTTGGACTGTAAGTATAACAAACTCTCTAGTGTACTGTGACATGGATAGTGAAGGAGGTCCTTGGACTGTCAGTATAAAAAAACTCTCTGGTGTACTGTGACATGGATAGTGAAGGAGGTCCTTGGACTGTCAGTATAACAAACTCTCTAGTGTACTGTGACATGGATAGTGAAGGAGATCCTTGGACTGTCAGTATAAAAAAACTCTCTAGTGTACTGTGACATGGATAGTGAAGGAGGTCCTTGGACTGTAAGTATAACAAACTCTCTAGTGTACTGTGACATGGATAGTGACGGATATCCTTGGACTAACAGTATAAAAAAACTATCTAGTGTACTGTGACATGGATAGTGAAGGAAGTCCTTGGACTGTCAGTATAACAAACTATCTAGTGTACTGTGACATGGATAGTGAAGGAGGTCCTTGGACTGTCAGTATAAAAAAACTCTCTAGTGTATTGTGACATGGATAGTGAAGGGGGTCCTTGGGCTGTAAGTATAACAAAGTCTCTAATGTACTGTGACATGGATAGTGACGGAGGTCCTTGGACTGTAAGTATAACAAACTCTCTAGTGTACTGTGACATGGATAGTGAAGGAGGTCCTTGGACTGTCAGTATAAAAAAAAAACTCTCTAGAGTACTGTGACATGGATAGTGAAGGAGGTCCTTGGACTGTCAGTATAACAAACTCTCTAGTGTACTGTGACATGGATAGTGCAGGAGGTCCTTGGACTGTAAGTATAACAAACTCTCTAGTGTATTGTGACATGGATAGTGAAGGGGGTCCTTGGACTGTAAGTATAACAAACTCTCTAATGTACTGTGACATGGATAGTGACGGAGGTCCTTGGACTGTAAGTATAACAAACTCTCTAGTGTACTGTGACATGGATAGTGAAGGAGGTCATTGGACTGTCAGTATAACAAACTCTCTAGTGTAATGTGACATGGATAGTGAAGGAGGTCCTTGGACTGTAAGTATAACAAACTCTCTAGTGTACTGTGACATGGATAGTGACGGAGGTCCTTGGACTGTCAGTATAAAAAAAAACTCTCTAGTGTACTGTGACATGGATAGTGAAGGATGTCCTTGGACTGTAAGTATAACAAACTCTCTAGTGTACTGTGACATGGATAGTGACGGGGATCCTTGGACTGTCAGTATAACAAACTATCTAGTGTACTGTGACATGGATAGTGAAGGAGATCCTTGGACTGTCAGTATAACAAACTATCTAGTGTATTGTGACATGGATAGTGAAGGGGGTCCTTGGACTGTAAGTATAACAAACTCTCTAGTGTACTGTGACATGGATAGTGACGGAGGTCCTTGGACTGTAAGTATAACAAACTCTCTAGTGTACTGTGACATGGATAGTGACGGAGGTCCTTGGACTGTCAGTATAAAACAAACTCTCTAGTGTACTGTGACATGGATAGTGAAGGAGGTCCTTGGACTGTCAGTATAACAAACTCTCTAGTGTACTGTGACATGGATAGTGAAGGAGGTCCTTGGTCTGTCAGTATAAAAAAACTCTCTAGTGTACTGTGACATGGATAGTGAAGGAGGTCCTTGGACTGTCAGTATAACAAACTCTCTAGTGTACTGTGACATGCATAGTGACGGAGGTCCTTGGACTGTCAGTATAACAAACTATCTAGTGTACTGTGACATGGATAGTGAAGGAGATCCTTGGACTGTCAGTATAACAAACTATCTTTCAACACACCGACAGTTAATTCATTTAAAGGGTAAGGGGTACCGAGTTGTGTTTCCTGGTAATTTGTACTAGTTTGCCAAACAGCCTGTTTCCATCTCAGATAGGAATGATGATTAATACAAGTCTGAACCGTGTCTGACTTGTTCCTGATTATTGTAGAGTAAAAAAAAATAACATTACATGAAAATAACTTTGGGTTTTTCTTCTTTTTTTATTTACTGATTAATGTTTTTTTATTATTATTATTGTTATTATTTTAATTATCTATTTCGTTATTATTGTTTTTAGACGATGCCTTGAAGCGGAATAATGGACAGTTGTTTTCGACACCAGACAGGAACAACGATGGACGACACTGTTCAAAGAGAAGACGAGGACCGTGGTGGCATAACTGGTGCACTTACGCACACTTGAATGGTTTATACGAGTGCACTGACACTAACACCGCGATGTATTGGCGGAATTTTTATGGAAACGGTAATATGCCTCCAGTTGGCAACGACCATATCCTATGGAGCGCTAACACGCTAACTTTACCAAATGTGCATTGCAGTCAAAATGAGGAAACAATCCTTAAAAATGGATATAAAACACGTTATTATTGTTTATTGGGTAACGCATACAGATTAAGTGTTCATCAGGGGATTTTTACCCTGCCTCTGTATGTCTTAATGTGACACAGGTTATGTATTATTCGACAGGATGACGCTGCAGACGTCATATGGACATGGGTTTCTAAATTTGTATTGTTTACTTTGAACCTATACATATTAAATAAACACTTGTTATGGATGCTGGACGTATCTTGACACTATCTACTATCCTCGGAGACACATTTTGAAAATCAACTGCCTTATTTGAGCCATATGTATTAAATAATTAATACCTTTTTCAAAGTCTGTCATTCTAGTGATTTTTTTGTCGTTGTCTAAAGATAATTGTATTGATAAAGCAGATATAATTTTCCTCCTCGATGATTGGAGTGTAAATAGCATTTAAAGATTCATTTAAAGAAACACGAAAACAGTTTTATGTTTTAAACGAGGGCTTAAATCAAAATGAGGTGATCACAAGCTAGCATTTATAGGTGTGGCGGGGACGCGGCAGGTTCAGCCGGCTTAAGTACCAGCCATATCATTCCAGGTTCGACACTCCCTACTGGTGTCGGTTTGTGTTTCTTGGGGAGCTGAAAAAAGGGTCTGCACTCTCGGGGTTGTGTTTGGGTCGATTTCCAATAATTGAACGGTCGCCTGTAGTTATAACGTCAAAAGAACTAGTCCTACTGACAGCGCAAAGTTTGAATTTGGAATGTGATAAAACAGGTTGCATGTAAGAAAGGGTTTAAGTATTGGACTGTCATCTTCAGAAATTTAAGCTCTTTTTTTAATTCTCACTGGTTTTCAGGCAAATAAATCATTACAGAAGCGTTTTTTTTTTTTTTTTTTTTTTTTTTAATTATCTGCAATCCTGTGAGAATTGTAGGAACAAAACTTACTAAATAAAGTCTTTTTATTCTTAAATGTTTTTTTCAGACATGCTGATTAAAACAAAAACTATTTGTTGAATATGTGTTACTGAATATTTATTTTGAATCGGTCAATATATACAATCCCTGCCATGGACAAATTCATTTCAGTATAACATTATTATCGTAAGAGGAATGAATAAACCTATACATGTCTTCATTAGATATCCATTTGTATTTAAATGTTGCCAGTCATCCCCCTGAGTATGTCCCATAAATATATCACCCGTGTTTTAAAACCAACTTCACCTAATTTAAGCAATGATATATACTGTACAAATAATCAACAAATACAAATGTACAGACCTCGGTTGAGTGCCATCCATGGCTTTACGGACCTACCCATGACAATATTCCCGAGGCCGAAGGCCAAAGGAGATAAAGTTCCGGGCCGTTCCGTAATAACATGAATTGCCCGAAACTCAAGTCAGCATTTATTTTTTTTATATGATTTATATTAATCTAAAAACAAAAACAAAAACAAAAACAAAAAATAAGAAAGTTCCTTTAAACACATTATCAAATCACTGGGATGTCCATGGAATGTTATATTAACCTCTGCTAAAAAATACATCTCGGCACAGATGACATCAATTCTATTTTAAAAAGAGTCAAATAAGATTCAAGGGACCTGAAAAAAAAACATTATATTGTCTCCTCGGTGATTTTATGAGGTGTTTCGAATGAAATAATTGATGCCACGTAATCTCATTACATGACCAATGCATAAAAGTGTTACATACCAATCATATGATAATGCAAGTTACTGGAAATAATACTGGCATGGAATGTGCTCATTTCCCGTTCGTTATTATCTAAGGATTCACTGTTATTTTTGTATATCTGCATCGAGGTGTATTTACATCGAGGTAAGCTTTTTGCGAGAAGTGGAAGTTATAAATATGAACTTACCCGAATATAAATACACTTTGATTAAGCTACCTCAATTTATTTTTTTAAATCCGTATATTTACACTTGATCACTATGTCAGCTTTCTTCTTAAAAATTAAGAAAAAAAAATTAAACACAATCTAAGAACAGTGTCCAGCATATGCTAGAACAGAACAGACAAATAATTCGGATATCACTAGATGGCGCTGCCGTTGTGTCATCGACGACAGACAGTTAACAAAATAGTTAGGAAGAAAACTGCACAATAAACATGTTTTACAATAGTTATTGAAATATTTTAAACATTTTTTTATTGATGTGAATTGACAATTCATCATTAATATATAGTTCTTAGATCGTATTGAATAAAATGATAATTTATCACCGCGCATCAAGTGTGCAACGAGAGCGCCCGATATCGATTTGATAAGCTCCATCTATTGCCAATACAAACAAGTGAAAATATTAACATTTTGTACCTGCCTGATATAATATAGGACAATATAATGGCGTCATGGCAACAATTCAATGATGTCAGATCGACAATTCAATCATGTCAACATTGCGTTGGATTGCAATAAGAGAAAAATGCGAAAATACATGAAAATAATTAGAGGAAATGAAATTACAATCCTCTACCTTGACGTAAAGATACATTTTTCTCTTACCCTGGACAAGCATAGGCTCAGTTTTACCAGGGCGAGATGTTCTTATCTCATCCTAGTGAAAAGACAAGCTACATGTGCTCTTTTCATGTTCTCAACATTTGTGTTTCGTCACGTCAACAATACAATGACATCACGGCCACCGTACAATGAGGTAACGTCGATAATTCAATCACAATGCTGGTTACTTCACGTATATTCACTGGAAATATATGTTCCTAGCAATCACGGCTGTCGTATGGTTACCAACGTTGCAACACACCCCGAATTTTCTTTTCTTCATACTGTATTTAAAAGATTTGTTTGATTACATATAAGGATTATACCTCATTTTGACTGCGTTTACGGTAATATGCCCGCAGTTGGCAACGAACATATCCTATAGAGCGCTAATGCGCTAACTATACTAAATGTGCATTGCAGACAAAATGAGGAAACAATCCTTAAAATGCATATCATTGACGTCATTATTGTTTATTGCTTAACGCATACAGAAAACATTAAGTGATCATCAGGGAATTTTTACCCAACCTCTGTATGTCTTAATGTGACACAGGTGATATATTATTCGACAAGATGACGCTGCAGACTTCATATAGACATGGGTTTCTAAATTTGTATTGTTTACCTTGAACCTATACATATTAAATAAACACTTGTTATGGATGCTGGACGTATCTTGACACTATCTACTATCCTCGGAGACACCTTTTGAGAATCATCTGCCTTATTTGAGCCATATGTTTTAAATAATTAATACCTTTTACCTAATACTCTCATTGATTCTCACTAGTTTTCAGGCAAATAAATCATTACGGAAGCGTTTTTTGTATTTATCTACAATACTGTGAGAATTGTAGGACCACAGCTCACTAAATAAAGTCTTTTTATTTTTTTTTATTTTTTTTTCAGACATGCTGATTAAAACAAAAACTATTTGTTGAATATGTGTTACTGAATATTTATTTTGAATCGGTCAATATATACAATCCCTGCCATGGACAAATTCATTTCAGTATGACATTATTATCGTTAGAGGAATGAATAAACCTATACATGTCTTCATTATATATTCATTTGTATTTAAATGTTGCCAGTCATCCCCCTGAGTATTTCCCATAAATATATCACCCGTGTTTTAAAACCAACTTCACCTAATTTAATCAATGATATATACTGTACAAATAATCAACAAATACAAATGTACAGACCTCGGTTGAGTGCCATCCATGGCTTTACGGACCTACCCATGACAATATTCCCGAGGCCGAAGGCCAAAGGAGATAAAGTTCCGGGCCGTTCCGTAATAAATGAATTGCCCGAAACTCAAGTCAGCATTTATTTTTTTATATGATTTATATTAATTTTAAAAACAAAAACAAAAACAAAACAAAAAATAAGAAAGTTCCTTTCAACACCTAATCAAATCACTGGGAGGTCAATATAATATTTCGACAAGTTCATGGAATGTTATATTAACCTATGCTAAAAAAAATACACCTCGGCAGAGATGACATCAATTATATTTTAACAAGAATCAAATAAGATTCAATGAACCTGAAAAAATACACATTATATTGTCTCATCGGGGATGTCATGGGGTGTTTCGAATGAAATAATTGATGTCACGTGATCTCATGATAGGACCAATGAGTGATAGTGTTACATATCAATCATATAATAATGCAAATTACTGGAAAGTAACATTGGCATGAAATGTGTTGATTTTCCGTTCGTTATTATCTAAGGATTCATAGGTTTATATATATATATATATATATATATATATATATATTATTGGTTATAACAAATAGGAATAAAATGACATCTCTGTTATTTACATAAGTGCATATTTTTGTAAGTCATATTTACAGCTTCACGGATCAGTTTTATATTGGTGGATGAAAGATAAAATCAAAATTTAAAGATAGCTCTTCATCAATCGTGAAAAACACAATTCAGCCGAAACACTCCATCAAATTAAGAGGGATCTTCTGCTTCCATCTGAAGAGTGTTTACCTAATTACATTGTACTAGCACTGCCTTTATCAAATGTCTTAATCACAAGAGTCAAATCAGATTTGTGGTCGACCTGCTCGGGTCATCAAACAAACAAATGTTTCGCATGACACATAGACTTATATATATTGAAAGCCATAACGTGGATAAGAGGGGAAACATGTTGAATATAAATAACAGAACTTCTAAAGCGTGAAGTATTCAACATTCTACATGACTCTCTACAGCTAGTACCATTTTGCGGATTGTTTCAGCTAAATTCTCACACAACAGTAAGAAAACCCGCTCGGTAGACCATAACAATCTATTATGGAAACTGACTTTCAAAGAATCAATCATAGCGCATCTGTCAATTAAATAAAAATGAAAATGTATGTATTGAGTATTATCAATCATAAAGCGTCAAGCTGTCACGTTTCTAATATTTCTTACCATTTTCTAGTGTTTCAGTTGCGTGTATCATACCAACTCAATATGAATGTGAATAGACTTAGCAATGTCACAAAGAACTATACAACACTGGTTACATCCACAAGTATAACTGCCAGGCTCTGTTAGGTCCATGCAACCATGAACAACAAGGCATGGACATGGTAACAGTATTATGACGTAATTAATACATCGTTATGTCGTCTCGTGACCGTTTAATTAGTCAACAGTCAGAATATAGAAATAAATTGTAGGTAAATATATCGCCATCACGATAACCAGGTCTTGAGGTATTTTTGTTTAGCCACACATATCACCAAGGAGAAAACAAGAAGAAAACAAAAACACCTGATTTAAAAATGAATATTAGGACGGTCATTGGAACAACGATATATCGCTTGTAGGTAAGATGTTTCTGTACCAGAACCTTGGTGATATACAATATTGGAGAAAAGAAACGCTAGTTCTGTTTTGTTTTTTTTTCTAACTCAGCTTCTAGAAACGTGGTTTAAATTCTATGAAATCACACACTTAGCTAACTATGTGCACTATGAAAATGCTTTTTAGTTGAATTCAGTCTTCCGTGAACCCCTATGTTGATAGGGTGTGTCAAGAGTTTCTGGCTCAATACAACGTTCTAGTTCCCGATTGGCCATCGTACAATCAATATATGTCACCAATCGAACATTTGTTTGACGGGGTAGAAAGGAGTGTTAGGAAGCGTGTCAACATCCCATATATCGTCGCTTAACTCAGGCAGGCCCTTATGCAGTAGTGGAATAATACCCCGCAAAGGGTAATGAATACCTTGATTGGGTCAATGTTAAGGAGAGTAAGAGCAGTGACTGATGCCAGGGGTTGGCCAGCATGCTACTGATTTGGACCAGGAAACGGCGTACGGTACCCTTGTTTGACAGTTATTCATGTACACATTTTTTTTGATAGGACAACAAAATTCATCAAAAATTTATTCAGTTATAATAAAACAATCGAGAAACCCACGTTATGACTGTCGAAAAAAAAACTTTTTCCCGCTTGTATACATGTATATTCAAACAACTAATTGTATAAAACTATATCATTATGTGTCAAATGTGCAAATGATAAATACTGTAAAGTACTTTTTGCTCGTTTATAAAGTGTATTCTCATTAATTAATAAAAGTTACCACCATGTGGTATTATGTCTACACCTACCTTACATAAAGATCACAACAGGTTAGTAGTTAGGCCAACCCAGTTTAGTAATTAGACATCCCAAGTTATGTTATCAGATCCTTCTCCCCCTAGTTAAGTAATTAGACCTCATCATTGAGGTAATCACCCAACCACATTTAAGTACATGTAGTTAGTCATCCTAAATTAATCAATAAGACTTCCAAGCTACGTTATGAGACCGACTTCGTTTAAGTTACCAGACTCCTTATATAAGAAATAGGACCACTCGATTACACAGATTAGCCTCATTCTGCTAATAACTCTAACCATTTTAATCCATTTCTTTTTATTGTTTTAACACCAGAAGAGGATGCATGAGTAGCACAGGATAACAAAGTTAGCTTAATCATTATCAAACAAACCACCATTATTTCAGATTCAACTGAACATGTAGACATACGACCATAAAACATCTCAATAATTCATTAAAATAACACGGAGAACAATAGAAATGTTAACCTCCGAGCAAGGAATCGATAGGACGCAACGACACCGGGGTTATTTGGTAAAGAAGTGACAGGGCGCCAAGGAAACAATACTATACATCGATAGGACCCAACAACACCGGGGTTATTTGGTAAGGAAGTGACAGGGCCCCAAGGACACTACAGTATTATACATACGCTGTAATTCGTTTTTTGTTTAAACATTGTTTATCACTAAATATATCAATGTCAGTATATAATGATATACGGTTCTCAGACAGCTCTGATGTATTATCGATCATGTTGGTAACAAATTGTAATATTCATATATTTTGATTCATCTAAACAAGTCACACACAAGCGTTTCGTTTATATAAACCAATTCGAGTTCACTGATACGAAGTAATATAAATATATGAAATAATGTATGTTTCCTTATGTGAGTGTTATTATTTTGTTGTTGCTGTTGTTGTTGTAAACTTGATAATACAAACATTGTGAAACAAGTTATATCAACTTTAGTTAATAAGTATCTTGTTGGCCGGAAAGTGCGCAAGGAGTCTTACTGTGGGGGGGAAACCAGACAACCCGTAAAAAAAAACCCCCGTGTTCAAGCAAGTGACCCATTTCTTTGACCTTCGATCGGGGAATCAAACCCTGGCCGCTGAGATGAAAGGCAAGAATGTTACCACTGTTCCACTCGAGCAGTTTATGTTAAATAGATAGGACATGTTTTATTAAAGAACCTATTTCCATTCTTTTTAGTCGCCAATTATATATTAACTGTATCATAGGCATGTTATGACAAATTTCGTGATCAGTACTACAACTGCATAGCCAGAGTTATTTTTAATGTTTTGAGTCAGGTAACGTTTCTATCGCAAGCAACTCAGGACGACTCCGAAAGGTACAACGATCACCGCGGCATCCGTGTTCATGATGGCACCTCCCATAGATCACACTGATAGGCCGTCTGTGTAAGATTTTCGCAGCAGGTGTCGTTCGCTAACAACAAAACATACAGTTTGATGTAAAATATTTTGTGATTTGAAGATTGACGTACGGTAGTACTTTTTTATCTTATTAATTTTATAATTACTTTTTTATTATGTATCGATTCAAATGTAGTTGGACATATTAGTTGCTTCACCTGGCAATATACGTGTTCCATTGCTTATTTCTGAGGATCTCCAAACAATATGTCAGATTGCCAATGTCTCAGACAGCTATAAGGTAGGGAGCTGACAATGTAAAAGTAAAATCATCACATTCGGAGGTAAGGATATAATTCCTGGGTGATTAAAATCACAACAATTATCCGGAATCTAGAAGAAACCACATTGGCCAAATGATAAACATGGTATCATATCAGGTATAACTGAAGAGTTGTATTGAATCTGGACAATATTTACATCCCTGCCAATCAGGGGGCTGGGAATGGTGATCATGTTATTGACATGTGAAACAGAGGCTACCAATGGTACTGGCTTCTCCTGATATATATACATAAACCGACTTACAACGAAATCAAATGATAATAATGTCTGCCTGTTAACTGATTGAAACTGGCGAGCATAGTGAGCAATTAACGGGAACCAGTGTCCAATAATAATAATAATAGTCCAGGTAGTTTACAAGTCTCTTCTCGTATACAAGAGCTAGATATTTATTTCACTTACGCGCTTCCATACATTTACACTCCTAACAAACTGGGGTTTCCAGATAAAGAATGTATATATAAATTCATGATAATTAAATAGCATTACTTAAATATTACTATAATTACTGAATAATATAGCATACTTATGCGAATTACCAGTTAGGTAAACATGCGGGTCCACAGCGTACAATAAATAATTACAGTCTATCACCTATGGGCCTCCATACCTATAGAAAACGCATACGCTTACTTTACGCTAACTACATGTAGTAGTGTAGCCATTTTTTCACAGTTATTTTAAAAATGGGTACATGGTTTTATATGACTGGCACGAGTGATGCTTCACAAACATGGCTATAAAGCAATTCCCTTCGCTCAATAATGGCGACAACTGGATAGGTTTAGTATAGTGATAAGATCTGTAATCATTACAAGTTCTTGTTTATGATACTTACAACTAAGGTCGGAACTTTTGCACTGAATGCTCACTTGCTATACCACTCCAACCCTTAGCATCATAAAAAAGTGAAAATATAACTGAAGCGGAACCTACACACATTGATCCTTCTTCAGATCTGACAGTCTGAATTAAACATGATAGTGAGGTCTAGTTTCACCGACTGACTTTTATAGCATCTATTGACATCCGACCATAACAAACAGATCCGCTGACACTGTTAAAATGTACATATACTCTGCTTTATCCGGATCTGTCTTATCCGGAATCCGACATATTTAATTTGGTACAGAAAGCAATACATGGCTTTTTTGTTGCTTTAGTCACATGACCCGGTACAATCTCACTTGTAACACACAGAGCTATATATTCTCTATATGGTTGGATATTTGAATTAATGCTGTGAGAATAAAATCATACCTGTGCAACGTTGTTCCATTTAAGTTGTTATCTCCGTTGAATGTTCCAAGCGTCTAAGTGACGTCTATGTCAATGACCCTATGTGACTAAGCTTCATTTTTTTAAATGATAACATATGTCGGGAAAGTCATTATACGTACCAGAAATTAGTATTGGACGAACCTTACGACGCTGAGAGAAAACAAACAATATAGTGTAGAGATAATTATAATGATAGGGACAGAAACAAGAAACATGCTTGAGTATTACGACACAGGTCACTCAGACTTTTCAAACAATTTGTCATTAATATCTGACACCTTAGCGAAAATACAATATTCGTTCCCATGTATGGTAATAGATATTTTAAATTATGTACAAAATCAAATTTCAATTATACTGTGATAAACTCAACGATATACGAATACTTTTTTAAATGAAAAAAAAAAACAAAAAAAACGGTGACTACATTATTTTGCTTTGCCTTATTTCAACCAGTCATATCAAACAAATTACGTCGCTCCTATCTTGTGTCGATAAAGTCAGGCTTCAGTATAATATGAAATGGTGAAATGCAAATCATTTGTCTGTGTATCAAGCATATTTTACATAACTGCTGCTTTAGGTAATAGAGTATAAAATCGTTCCTATGCGACACCATCGCACCAAATCTCAATAAAATTGTTCAATATTGACCAATTTTCCAAGTAAGAATCTACGAATCGGCCACAACAGCATTAAACTGTCAGACAGTGATAAGTAAATGATAATTAAATGCGTTGCAAATTGTATAAACAAACTAAAATGTGTTGATTGGATATTTGCTTTATGAGACCATCCTGTGTTTGTATCTATCAGCCTTTTGATAGCGTGGTATTGGTCCCGACATTACAGCACTATCTCATTGAAATACACTACCTGAGATAGATAGTCAGCTATTAAAGGACAGTCATTATGAACCACATTTCAAAATACCATAAACCTGTGATATGGGGGAAATGTTAGTGTAGGATTTAAAGCAGTGGCTGGGGGCTTAAAACTGGGGTATAGTATGCATAACAATTGAATGAGATGAGGTATGGATATAGAACTGTTCGCTCCATCCAAATATTACAAATTAATATATGGGTATATAGAACCTATAAATGTATGCATGTGTTTATGTTTACTTCAGTAAACAGTACCACGTTACAAGTTAACTTACTAGCTTAGGATGTTGAGAACTTCCCATTAGCCTATATGTAGAATGTCTACATGGAAAACAGCATACGATTTTGATCCAGAATGCAGTCAGGGTCGATATTTCATGAATCCTTATTTTAAGTCCATATTTGATATCAATGGCCATCCCAAAACGTCACATAAGGGAGATTTTGAAAAATCTTATTTGGATCAAGGTTTGTGGATATCGTCGGATGCGAATACCTTGTGAAAGAAGAACTATTTAATGGATAATTCAGTTTAGCAATAGGATGTCTGCTCCAAGTCAGAAATTGTCACTTTAAATCACTTCGTAAACAACATTTATTACAACCTTTCAATTACCAAGCGGGTGTTATTGCATGACCAACCGACTCCATTGGTAAAACAAAAGCAAAAGCATTCTCGAAGTTGAGGACTTTCTCGAGTTTGCAGACCTTTTTAGGGAGAGAGTAAGGTATCAGCGAAATAAGAATGTTTAACAGATCTGTTCAGGGTATCGATCGTTAAAAAACAACCAAACACTTTCTTTCTGATCAAAATGATAAATTTAATGTATTCGTCACATTACAAATATAACAAGGTCTTCTAAACGGGTTTATTCTTACGGCCGACTTTCTGGTGTTTTTTTTTATATATATTTAATGAACTTATCAACCAACCTCAACACATGTAATGGAATGCATCTAAATTTCCCAATATCTTTGTCGAAAAAAATAGGAAATATTTGTATACATACAATGCAATGGAGAAAAAAAAATATAAACCTTCCTTCTTAGTTTAGTTTAGATTAAACAACAAAGCTAAGCTATACTGTTAACCTGGAAATTCATTCGAGGTGAGATTTACGTTAATCATGCGGAGTCGTTGTGATCCCCCCAACCACCCTTGGTTAAGTATGAGAAAAATGCTTGATTATAACCAGAGAAATATATATACACTCAGAAATTACACATTAATCATTAATGACTATCTTAATATATACAAAATCTTCATTGTGACTTCATATATTTTATTGCACTGAACCACACAAATATAATCTGTACATATACGCTGACGACACAACAATGCCAGTATCTTCGTACTGTATTGATGTTACAAAATCATGCCTTCACTCTTATATTGTTTAAGTAAAAAAAAAATGCGAAAAGCAACAAAATTGAATGCAGAGAATGCAGTAAATTATCTATTGAATCCGACAATTTGAAATCGGAACATGTTAGACATACAAAAACTACTTGTTGTGTACCGATGGTACTCCTACGTGGACAAAGATGTACACGATGTCATTAACAACGTCAACTTTAAAATAAATATATTATTTAGGACACAGCCCTGTAATATATGTTTAAACAATAGAAAGGTTACAAAAAGAGCGTTATGTATAATCTTAGAAGCAGACTACTCTGTACCTAGTAAATAACTATTCACAAAGCTTCCTTTTAGTAAAAACATTATTTTAATGAATGTGTTTCAATGTATGCAGTTATCAACAAACTGTATACAAATTACCTGGACAGTAATGTATTAATTTCTGATATTCATGACGGATAGAGGAGGGCGTCTACTGGAATCAAATCTGTAATTACCAAACACAAAACAAAGGAATTCGGAAATTCATTTTATTTTATAGCCAAACACTTTATAAAAGGGTTACCAGACAAGTCTGTGTAGTGCCAAAACCTACCAGGTAGAAGCATATGTCAAATTTTATAACATGATATTATCACAGTCTGGAAGTTTTAATGGTACACAAGTATTATTTTATTATTGTATACCCATCTCATTATCTTTATCAACAAAACATTCAAGTCTTATTTTGATACTTGTTTTAAATATATGGTATTGTATTGGTATGTACTGCATGTAGGTCACGTGTTTTATACCAATCATAACACACCTTTTGTCTAGACATCTTATACCTATAAACTTCTTTCATTAATCTCAATGTGGTATTGTATGTGATGCTTTAATTTTGGATAGTGTAAATAATGTACATCGATAATATCGACCACTTGGAAGAAGATACTTGCGACTCAATGTGTCCACTACCTAAAACGAAGTCTGTTATAATTAGTATACATGACATAATCTTACCACAAATGCACAAAGTCAGTATGGATGAACCTATATGTATATATATGTACTATATAAGTATGTTTACGACGTGATATAACTGTAGCTACCTACACATAAAGACACATAAATAACTGCCATGGCATATTTTTTTGATTTTTGTGCAGATACATAACTTCAATGATTACTGACTATATCAGCGGATTTTCGTGAAGAAATTGATGAAAAAGGTAGAAGTTGTTCGGACAATATTAACTAACTGAGCAACACACTTAAATGGATGATGACATATCAACGGCATTATTTAAATAATTAAACACTGTGCATATACAAATACATTATTTTCATTGATTATTAGATAGATGTCGTGTTCAGTCATCAATTCGGTTTTGAAAAAATATCACATTTAGAAAAGGAGAAATTGTGTGTATGATCATTTATATTCCACTTCCATCTTCTTCGCAAAATGAAGAATAAGACATTTTAATTTCGGTCGACGTACGGTTATATTGACAAAAAATGACCTCAGATGACTATGAGCATGTATTTACCTCATGTTAAAATCATTATTATGGACATGATGAAATTTGGTCAAAGTCAAAAACAAGTTGTCTAAATGTTTTAACAATGATTAAAAAATTAATAAAAAAAAACAAAAAACGTGTATTTCCTATATACAGCTTATATTTGGTTTCCAGAACTAGATAAAATCAGTGACATGCACATCGAGTATTTGAACAAGAATATACATCTACCAACATTCATAATCAACCACAATAGCATATATCACTGATTATTAATCGACTACAATAGCAATACATTCATACTATACTGAATATAATTAGAATGGTATTGACGTGAACGCAATGCGTTAAATGAAACTGCAGAATATTAACGGTATAAGTTCACTGTTGATACGTGTATAACCGAATGTCTTCTGATGGAGGTAGAGGAAACTAGTTACTCGTCAATATCTTTTAAATTTTTTCGTAAAAATCAAACATTTGTGTACACCAAAGCAGGTAATCCTCCTCGTCCAGCTGCTGTAACCACGTGATCTCGGAACATAGTCTTTGGGATAATGGTGCTGGACAGCTCTAGACACTTAAGGCCAGTGATCCGGATTTCTGAAATAGAGTCACAGCACGTGTGTACATAACGTACATTGATGACATGTCTTATGGTTTGGAAATATCATAGAACAATTGTATTTATGGTGTAAAACAAACGTTAACTTAAGTGTACAGTACATAGCTAGGTCGTTATATATCAAAACGTGTAGAACCTTTTAAATAATCAACTCAAATGATTTTCCTCAAGATCACGAAATATCAAACCCTACCTATGTTGACAAGCGAAGACATTTTTTTCATTGCAGCTGACAGCTTCCAGTGTTCCTTCCCAGTACCCAACTCCCCTAGTTGCGTTATAAAGCATGCCAATACACAGGGTAGATCCACCACTTTCTGGAGGGTTCAACTTCATCCACGACGGCATTGGTAACGAATAAGACAGCCCCGTCCAAATTTTTCCTGTGGTGTTTTGAATTCTGGCTGTATAATATAAACAAAAATGTGTCGTCTTTCCGAGAAAAAAAATTAAAACCTAATATTTATGTATATGTTTACCATAACTATCAGAAAGAAAGACAATAAAAAATAGTTCATACGTTTATTTTCAATCTGGAAACGGATCCAGCCTATATGGGTAGACTGCTCTTGTCCTGAATCAAATGTCAGCAATTCAGCTCCAGTACTGGCGCAGTAATTCTGTAGTAGAGAATAAGATATTTTAAGAATTGTGCTAAATACTTTCAATATATTACCACATTTTGACGTAAAACAAGCAATAAAATAACAACGCATGCAAAAATTCCATGTTTCGACAGAAATGTTTCAGGAGAATGATTACATTTGAATGTTGAGTTTCGGGACCGCACGTATCAGCAGACTATTACAGGGTGGTCACAAAAAAGTAAAATATATATATATATATATTATCAGCAGAACATAACATGGCGATGGTAACAAAGTGCACCCGTCTCTTTTTTTATGTATTTATTTATTTGATATTTATTTGTTTTGTTTTATATCAAACAATACCTTGGCTTCCGTCCATGTTTTCTTTCCTGTGTTAACGGTGAAGCATGTATCGCTTAAATGCCCCCACGATACAGGACACCTCATGGTTGGATATCCTATGGAATAATCAGTATACTCCTGAATTAACTAGATCTCTCGCCAGGATGGCTGACTAATGCCCCCGCAATCTGCATGAGTCAATGGTGAATTAGAACTGTTAATTAGGGGCTAACTAAGATAGCCCAGTAATATAGTGACCACTTGCTATAACAACCATAACTTTGAGAAGAGGAAAGCGGCATGAACATCTACGCATGGCCCTCTATATTTGTGTGAAGCTTCATTGAAATCGGCCCTTCGGTTTATGAGAAGTTGTCCGGACAAATTTTAAGTTATGTTTCTTATCGGAAAACCTGTTTATACTGACCAGTTGCCATAGCAACCATAATTTTAAGGGAAAAAAATGGGCATGCACGTCTACACATGGTCCTCTATATTTGTGTTACGTTTCATTGGAATCAGCCCATTGGTTTAGGAGGAATTGTTCGGACAAAATGTGTCTACAGACAGACGGACGGACGGATAACCTGATTTCAGTATACCCCCCTTACTTCGTTGCGGGGGTATAAAAATGGAAGGTATTGTCTTGTTTTGAAATTTCATTGCTTGTTGTTTTCCCTTTTTCAAGTATCGCTTTCGTTAATATTAGGAATATGCTATTATTCTTTCTTTTTTTTCATGTTAGTAATTTTATTGAATCACCTTTCCCGGCGTCCTATCGTGAAAATTAATATATCAAAGATAGTTTGTGTTGTAGATTGTTATTCGAGTGAAAATTATCAAATATGAATATATTGAGATCATACATATTTTATTTAAAGGCGGGTTCTGCTTTGTATCGCTTGGTCCTAAAATGTATAACTAAATTATAATCATGGAAAGTGTTGTCATTCATTGTTTATCGTTATCATGATTCACTGGAACACATAATGGCAAGATCGATGTTAGCCATATAGCAATATATACAGCTAGCTTTTGGATATTGGAACATCCCTTGAAAAATACAAAAATGCTGTGTTTACATTAGGTTCCGGGGGGGGGGGGGGGGGGTGGCAGGAGAGAGTGGGGCTGGGCAGAGGGTGGGGTTGGGGTTAGGGTAAGGGGGTAGGGGAAGCAACTAAATATAGTCAATAATAAGGTAATCTTAAGATAAGTTTGACGTACATGAAATTACTCAACTGGTCGTTTTATCCACAATATGATGGTGAAATAATCAATTTTCCTATGAAATAATTCATTCGAACAGGGAGCGAACGTGAATATACCCCTGGAGTGTTGCGGATAAGCATACATTCTTAACATGTTTGTTCAGATGCATTTATATATTGATTTCTTCACTAAGGCTTGATTTTATTTTACAAAAACAGAATACCGTGCGATAACTGTCGGTTCGGTTTAAAAGACAATTTAATCATTATCTGGAATACTTATCAAAATGTGAATACGCTTGAATGTTAGTTGTTTGCTCACTGATTAACTGGCAAACACTTGTTACAAAGAGAAGCGAATATTGTATTGGAGCCATTAAAAGCTAATTTTAACCTCCTGCATAAATGTAAGTTAAATGACGAAATGTAAGATGTGGATAGTGGGTAGTAAAACTTTAAATTTTATATCAATATTTCTAATTGAATACATCACATTCTATAAAATGGATCTATATCTATTGTAATTTTAAGTATGCTTTTATAGAAATGCATTATCATGTATTTATCTTGATGGTGAAAATACAGAAGACAATTCAAGAAATAACATTGACTCTTTAATAGTTTATAGTTTAATAAAATGGGTAATTATTTAAGAACGTGAACGGGTTCTAATTAACAATAATGACTTTTATATTTTTTACCGTGTTTTGCACAGATATACCCCATGCCAGTTGACATGCACATCTCATCGATAGCACAGGTGTGTCCACTACAAGCTCCTCCGATACCCTGTAAAATAGCCGTAACAATATGAGGCTGGATAAGATTCATCTCGTAATAATGTAACAGAAGTGTATATGTTTGATCTTATTGTGTAAGATTGCAATCAGTTCCTGTTTAGATTTAACGCCAAATATTTATCCATTAAACAATGTACATTACTTTTGCACATTTATGTTCAACTCTGCATCAATGCTATATTTTTTCTCGCTATGACCTAGAATTTGAGTTCGGGAGGTAAACATTAAATTTTACTACTCATTATTACTGTGTTATACAGCTGTTTTATGTTGTCTTCCCAGGACTCGTACATTATGCAAATAGCTAAAAAAAAGAGTCTAAGGATATTTCATTATCCTAATTTGGAGATACGAAGATTTTTTGAAACATTTATTTTAAATATAGGTTTTCAATGTACGTCAGAAACAAGAGAATATTTTTAACTCTATTATTGAGCAAATAAATTAAAATATAATATTCACCTGTGGAATGTCTTGTTTATTGATCACTGTACCACGGTAACCTGACACCCAAGGGTATTGGCGGTCGAAGTCGTCAGAGTTTAACACACATTCACATTTCTCTAAAGGAGAGATTTCGGCATAATTTGTAAACAACACAAAGCTGTAGACACTGATGAAGTGTGGGAAGGTTGATTGAGAGAAACGATTGGAAAATTAAAGTAGGTTGTAATCCTGGTAAAGGTAGCTCGACAAAACACGCCGCAAATTGTACTATGCACATTAGAGGGGACAAGTATAAAATATCCATTGTAAATCCTATAGATAGCATATTCTTTGTAATATCATGTTTAAAGAAATTTGGTTATTTGAGTCACAACACTGTCAGTGAATTGTGTCCGAGTCGGACATTAAAATTCTTAAATCGTCCGATGGACAGGTAGATCTAGCGCCTCTGTAAATCAGGAACACATGTATAAAGTACTATCCGTGATCTGTAATGTATGTCATATGATTCTGTGATCCAAATCCATTAAATTGGAACTGTAATCCTTAGTAATGTCGGCTTTCTTTCTTATTGAAATTTTCTTATTGATACCTACACACTAGGCATCTCAACGAAATAATAGTATTATTCTGTTTAGAATTATTAGATGAACACATATACAAGTAAAAGATGTCTGTTCGATAATCTGTCGAAATACTATCAGAATTTGTTTTCTGTGTTTGTGTATAAAGTAGCTGTATATCTCTACAGTCCAGGATCACTGGTGAAGTTACTGGTCGATGTCCTAATGAACACATACAAACTGAAGTATCTCGGGACATTGTTTACCTTATAATGTATTTTCGTAAGTATATCAGATAAGGAAGATGTAAAATGTTAATGAGATGTGTGAGACATCACGCCATGGTTGATTCCTTACTTGTCCCAAGAGTACCTATCACTGGGGTGGTTTGGTTTATAGATGCTTAGCCTTCTCATTCACTCAGTCGGACGGAACGACCCATTGAAATGTCGTTCATGACACAGATGGCAATATACAGAAATGTTAACAGTAATACAGAAAACGGAATATGCCATAAGGATATTGAAATGAGCTACAGGGCTTCATGTCATACAGTTAATAAAATAAACTACAGAGCTTCATATCATAAACATAATGAAATGAGCTGTAGCGCTTCATGTTATTCACACAATGAATGAACTATAGAGCTTCATGTCATAAACATAATGAAATAAGCTACATTTTGTATAGGGCCTTATGTCATAAAGACAATGAAATTAGCTATAGAGTTTCACATCAATAACACAATGAAATGAGCTATATAGCCTCATGTCATAAAGATACTGAAATAAGCTATGGAGATTCATGTTATAAGCATAATGAAATGAGCTATTGAGCTTCATGTCATCAAGATAATGAAATAAGCTATATTTTGTATAGAGCCTCATGTCATACAGATAATGAAATAAGCTAAAGAGCTTCATGGCATAAAGACAATGAATTTAGCTATAGAGCTTCATTTAATTATCATAATGAAATGAGCTCTAAAGCCTAATGTCATAAGGATTTATTTTTCTTCCAAATAGATGCACCGTCCTACCGACTCAATAAAACAGACAGATTAGACTTTAGAAGTGACATCCAACACATAACTGTCATTATAAACCAGTATATCAAGGTTGGTACGTATAGATATGAATATGTTTATCGCGGTTAAATGTAAATTAATTTTAGCCATGGTATTGTTATGATTCAATAAGTTATAACAGTTTCATGCCATATTCCAATTCCATGTTGAAAATTCCTACTGCAGATGGGATGTAACAATATGCGGACCGCTTTAGTTTAACGCATTTGTGTAAATGTTGCACCGCATTATGTTGCTCAATACAGTGCATTTATGCTAAATATACATTATTGTACATTTTTGGAACCTGTGCCTTACGATGAACTTGCATCAAACAATATCATTTATTTCAACTTTTAGTTTGCGAGTGCATTCACGATGGAGGATTAACTGTCATGACAACGTTACGGACGGTAGTTTGGTCTAGTGACAGGCTCTATTGCATCAGGTATCACAAGATAGGTATTGTAAGTTATTGTTCTTTTGAACAATTTATCTCTCTTTTTAACTGAATCAGCATCAAAAGAGACGAATATTTTTATAAGATTATCAGAAATAATTCTTTATTCAAATGCAAATTAAAATCAATATTCCATGCCTACAGAAAGCGAAGGGATGGTACCTCAGGTGTATTGAGGATAAACAACACCCTATATAAGTACCCATAAACGATGCAACACCTCAGAAAACGTAAGATTATTGTTTCTATTTTGGAAACTGTTGATTTCAGTTAGGAAAATGTTTGCCAAATCATATATTGTTGAAATGCGAACTTGTTGTCTCAAAAGTAGCCTGTGTCACTTGAAAAGACATACCTACTAAATTTCATCAAATTCAGACATTTGTATTTATTTTACCAATGACGGCCATTTTGATTTTTTAAAATAAAATGAACTCTGACTTGACAAGCAATATTCAACTGAAAAATATATTACGCATGTCACATGATGGTTATTCAAAATAAAAGTAACTGTGCTAGGTTAGTATGTTTCGCACGAGCGAGGCTACGATTACTTGAACATATTGTGATCCCCTTGTGTTATATGGGCGACAGCTGTAAAACGTTTTGTATAGTGATAATATCTTCAGTCATTATGAATTCCTTATAGAAATATTAAAAAATAAATTTTAATTTCTGATATGGGTGCTTATTTAATAACCCGTACACAACGCAGTATATGTTAGTGATAAAATTCTTGGAGCAGTAAGTTGTTTCTAGTTCTGATATATCATCCCCTGTATAAACGATACATGGTGTACATAAATGTATGTCTGCATTTCCATTATCATGTTATCAGATCATCTTACGTATACACAAAACATCAGATAAATGAATATTTAAGTCAGTATCATGTTCGATCGGAAAGCCGCTGCTCTGCTTAGTGAGGCTTTTTCTAGATCTGCTGTCCTGCATGAATAAGTGTTACGCTACATTGAATTTCGCTAGAATTGAGCAATATTAAATTTTGTTTTGTTTGGTTTATTTTGTTTAACGTCCCATTAACAGCTAAGGTCATTTAAGAACGGTCTCCCGTGCGTGCGACATGCCTGCGTTTGGCGAGTGCGTATGTGTGTTTTGGGAGGCTGCGGTCTGTTCGTGTTAAGTCTTCTTGTGATAGGCCGGAACTTTTGCCGATTTATAGATTTATACTGAAGCATACTGCGGAAGACACCTAGCAGGACACCCCACCCGGTCACATTATACTGACAACGGGCGAACCAGTCGTCCCACTCCAAATATGCTGAGCGCTAAGCAGGAGTAGAAACTACTAAAGACTCTGGTATGTTTAAAACGGGTAGCTTTAAATATATCAGTGTAATAAGGAGTATGAGACACAATGTGAGAATCGGGTAGCTGTAATGATATAAATGTAAAAAAAAACAACGGAGTATTGGACAAAATGTGATAATCGGTAGCTTTAAAGGTATAAATGTAATACAGATAGGAAAATCGCCCGCAACGCATGGAGCGGGTAGATATAATGATATCAAGGTAATAAGGACGTATTGGACACGTCAATCGTAACGACATATAAGGAAATGAGTCAAATACGTCGTCGACGTGTATATCTAACAACATCTCTCACTGTCTATAATCAACATCTGTACCAGAACTTGATTCCGAGAATAGGTTTTTATTCTATCGATCAACTGTACATGTCCATTAATGTTAACAACCATGTGGAATTTCCGTGACCAATCATTAAAGAAAATGGTAGCCCGATCATATATTGTTGAAATGTGAAAATTTTGTTCCGAAAGCAGACAATGTCACCTAATTCACAGACATGATATTATTTACCTTATCATACGACATTTGTTTCTATTGTACCAATGGCGGCCATTTTAATTTGTTCATTAAACAAACACTGCCTTAACTTGAACTATCGATTCATAACGCATATGATATTATCGTTATTCAAAAGAATAGCATACTGGGTATATATGTTTCGCGCCAGCGAGGATTCAGTAACTTGAATATTTTGCAAATTCCCTTGTGTTATAAGGGCGACAGATGGAAACCGTGTTGTATGGTGATAATATCTTCAGTCATTAAAACTTCCTCCTCAGAATAATAGCAACTTAAGTTTGAACTCGTTAACTCTCTGTATGTCTAATATACCAATGAAACCGTAAACACCACGGTACATGTTAATGATAAAAAATAAGTGTATGTATTGTCCCTTGTTCTTTGTTGCTCCTTAGAGCAAAATTTTCAATATCGCTCCTTCGATCATTCGACCCGAACGCGAATGAATAAGGAGCGAAAATACGATGTTGATGGAGCAAAAACACGATGACGAAGGAGCCAAAACACGAGGTTCCATCGCTCCTTCGCCATCGTCTTTTCGATCCTTCGTTCTTTCGCGTCTCTCAATCTGAATTAAATATAATACGTATATGTCTGAATTTGTGTAACATGCTATCAGATAAACTCATCCATACAAAATATGTAAGATCAATACATGTTTGTCTATATCAAGTTTTGATTTGATACCCGCTGCCGTGTATAGTGAGGTCATTCTGGACATCTAACTTGACGTTAGAATATATCTGCAAACCTCTAGACCTGATTCTGTGTCACGTTACACCTTCAAATCGAGTTTCGTTAAAATATTACAGCGTCAATAGGTAAAGATTTACTCGAATATATGTTCAGTGTTATGGAGCGAGAGCACACACAGAAAGGGAGTCCTTTCTCTTGGACGTTAAAAGTAATAAGTAATACGCTTGAGGGAGGGGTGAGGGGCTATGTCGAAAATGGGTCTTAATCTTTGAGGGGGAGGGCTTTGCTGTAAGGGGGTCTTCAACTAGGACATGGAGGAAATCATGTTGTAAGAGGTCTGGTACCTGGAGAGGAGGGACACCATGTTAATAGAGAGAGAGAGAGAGAGAGAGAGAGAGAGAGAGAGAGAGAGAGAGAGAGAGAGAGAGAGAGAGAGAGAGAGAGAGAGAGGGGGGGGAACCATACTGTAAGGGTTGTATATATGAATTGCTCATGTTAACTGTTCACTCATACACATCTAAACCAGGTCGATTACTGCAAAATCAATCACACACTGCATCACATATATATGACCACCCAATTCCTGTAATAAATATGTCATTTTTACTATCCATTTATAACTATACACGTCACTCCATACATGCATACAACATATTCTAGAAAACACATCACTGTTCTCTACATAACTCCATACAAACACGCACAATATGCTAGAAATCATGTCAATCATCCCCTTCATACAAACTATGCAGGAAAACATATCAATGTTATAGAATAACTACATGCACAATATGCTGGGAAACATATTAATGTTTTATAATTAATGTATACGATAAATATATCAAATATATACATAACCTTGTCAGTATATCATTATCACACACACACATACAGTCTATAACATTAAAAGCACTAAAAATATATCAACTTTTTATAATTAATAAACTACAGTACACATACCAACTGCAGACAAAACATTTCTATTTCTATTCCATGTGTGTCAGTCACATCAAATGTAACAGATAACATATGCTAGAAACATCAGCATTAAAGTATCCTCATAACTTAATAATAATACTAATAATAACAGAAAAGAGGATCCTCATAACTTAATAATAATACTAATAATAACAGAAAAAGTATCCTCATAACTTAATAATAATACTAATAATAACAGAAAAAAATATCCTCATAACTTAATAGTAATGCTAATAATAACAGAAAAAAGGGTTCTTTAAAAAAAATCAGCAACTTTATTGGTTTATCTTTAACTGAGAGAAAAAATACAATGAAAGAAGGAATGAATTGAGAGGAGAAGAAAGTTTAGATACTTATAGAAGTTTTAAATGAATTGAGATGGTGGAACACAGGATGACTGTATGCTTGTATAATATAATCTTTTTTCTTACAAACAAGGTAAAACGACTATGAGAAGGGCGATCAGATTACAAACTCACTGAAGGCAGTTAGCAACTTAACCTGCAAGTACTTGATTTATATGCTAAAGTTCAAATAAAATAATAATGACAATAATAATAGTGTAATGAAACAACATAACTATAACATAATAAGTCTGTCCCATTTCTTCCATTCATTTTCAAATTTATTTTTTAGCATTTTCACCCTTACCAATAGCAATTATTTTTTTAAATTATACAATTGTCGTTTATTATGTTAATGAGAGTGTTTATATTTAGTGAGCTATGTCGATATATCATTCTGTAATGTATTGCTTTATAATGATGATAATTTCATTATCTGCTCGGTTACTGGGAAGTAAATTCTGATGAAAGATGCCAAAAAGAAAAGTTTTTTTTTTATTTACAGAGAATGGGATTATCAAAGCTTCCATTAATGAAACTCGACTATCCAGTAATTTTTGTACTTTCCAACAGTCCCATAAAATATGGGTTATAGTTTCAGGTTCAGATTAAATATCGAGATTTTTATTTTATATGGGTTCATTCCGGTCACCACTTTCACTTCTAACTTATGATACTATTACATATAACTTATACAATTTTAAAGGTGATCAAGCAACCCTTGCTGCTGGTGTCCGAACAAAAATCCATTCAGTAATAACGGAGATATGACCTAATAAACACAATAAATGAACAAAAATCTCTTCACGCCTGAGTACATTCCGGGTTTTGTACTCGCCCTGCTACCAAGTGTTTGCCCAGGGTTCTACTGCCGCTTTCGCTTGCAGATTTCAAATACAAATGAGCAGTAAGTCAGAGTATCATATCAGTTTTGGTCGAAATACTCACCCTAAATTTCTTAAATACCAGAAATTCAAAAACATTTTCCAGCCGACGAGTCGCTTATTTACTTCCTTGTCGTGTGTAATATGCAGATCACTTACAGAAGGCGGTATTAAAATTACGGATATGGCAATAATAGATCACGTAATATCTTTGGACTAATAAATATTTTCAGCTCTGTTATGAATATCAATACCGTGTGTACATTCCTCGGTCTATTTGAAAATTATTCATATTAGAAAAAAAATGTGTACGTTTTATATTAGAATCCAGATTCCAAGAAGTAAATCATTCAAACACATTTTTTTTCTCAGAAAACATTTGTACATATTTCATATCAGAAAGCATTCGTACTTATCTCATAACGGAACATATGTGTCTGTGCTCAGTTCCCTATCTCTCGTACAATGTACCCCTTTACTGTACTCGGTTTTCTATCACTCGTACAATGTACCGCTTTACTGTACTCAGTCATCTATCACTCGTACAATGTACCCCTTAACTGTACTCAGTTTTCTATCCCTCGTACAATATGCCTCTTTACTGTACTCAGTTTTCTATCCCTCGTACAATGTGCCTCTTTACTGTACTCAGTTTTCTATCCCTCGTACAATGTACCCCTTTACTGTACTCAGTTTTCTATCCCTCGTACAATGTGCCTCTTTACTGTACTCAGTTTTCTATCCCTCGTACAATGTGCCTCTTTACTGTACTCAGTTTTCTATCTCTCGTACAATGTGCCTCTTTACTGTACTCAGTTTTCTATCCCTCGTACAATGTACCTCTTTACTGTACTCAGTTTTCTATCCCTCGTACAATGTGCCTCTTTACTGTACTTTGTTTTCTATCTGTACTCAGTGTTATATCTCTCGTACAATTTTCTTGTCTAACCAGCAGGTCCTATGTTTGTAAGCAGATTGCTGTTTTTTGATTCGTCGATTTTTTCCCCTTTTTATACTCCAATGCAAAATGTTTTTTGAAGTAAAGCACCAATTAGCGGAACTAGTTTTCTCTCCCTCGTACAATGTGCCTCTTTACTGTACTTTGTTTTCTATCCCTCGTACAATGTACCCCTTTACTGTACTCAGTTTTCTATCCCTCGTACAATGTACCCCTTTACTGTACTCAGTTTTCTATCCCTCGTACAATGTACCCCTTCTCTCTGTACTCAGTTTTCTATCCCTCGTACAATGTACCCCTTAACTGTACTCAGTTTTCTATCCCTCGTACAATGTACCCCTTAACTGTACTCAGTTTTCTCTCCCTCGTACAATGTACCCCTTAACTGTACTCAGTTTTCTATCCTTCGTACAATGTACCCCTTCTCTCTGTACTCAGTTTTCTATCCCTCGTACAATGTACCCCTTAACTGTACTCAGTTTTCTCTCCCTCGTACAATGTACCCCTTAACTGTACTCAGTTTTCTCTCCCTCGTACAATGTACCCCTTAACTGTACTCAGTTTTCTATCCCTCGTACAATGTACCCCTTTACTGTACTCAGTTTTCTATCCCTCGTACAATGTACCCCTTCTCTCTGTACTCAGTTTTCTATTCCTCGTACAATGTACCCCTTAACTGTACTCAGTTTTCTATCCCTCGTACAATGTACCCTTTCTCTCTGTACTCAGTTTTCTATCCCTCGTACATTGTAACCCGTCACTGTACTCAGTTTTTTTATCCCTTATACATTATACCCCTTCTCTCTGTACTCGGTGTTATATCTCTCGTACAATTTTCTTGTCTAACCAGCAGGTCCTATGTTTGTAAGCAGATTGCTGTTTTTTGATTCGTCGATTTTTTCCCCCTTTTATACTCCAATGCAAAATGTTTTTTGAAGTAAAGCACCAATTAGCGGAACTACTTCTTATTCATTCATGAACAAATTCCTGTTTTGCATAAGTTCTGTTGTAAAGGCACACTCAATATGTACGTCTCGTAAGATCGTAAAACATTAAAGACACGTTGAATAATAAAACAACAGCAATATAACTTGTATTAATGAGTTTACCTTAAGGAATTATTAGACCTTGTACAGAAAAAAGAAAAAGTAGAAAAAATTATGTTTTGCTTCATACAGAAAGGACAGTTCAATTTTTTTATGACATCAGCCCACGTATGTGAAATATGTGATACAACTAAATTACAGTTAGATTAAATCAATAGGGAGACGCGAAGAACTATATTATTTATACATGAACATTTGGCTGTACTTGCGACACATTGTTGTTGATAAAAGATTATATGAAAAAAAATATAATCATTGAACTGTTAATAGACACAGACGTTTGCAAATAAAATGTTTATTAAACATGATAAAAATCAAACACGTTTTTGCTTGAAAAAAACATATGAATCATTGCCATTTTTGGTTGTCAGCCTGTTAACTGTTCTACCATGTTGTCCCACGGAAAAAAAAATAGTGAGTAAAATAATAGAAATGTAGACAAGAATTCTCAATTAATCAATTAATTCAAATATTTATTTTACATGAAAATACAAAATATCAACTGCCGTGTAGGTTTTTTTTAAATGAGAATTGATACTTTATGTGTTTTTTTTCGGATCTGCGTTGTACTTCACCTGGCAAATTATTACTGGGCCGGTTGAATTGGCAGTTGATGAGATGGTAATGGGATGGTAATTAGATGGTAATGAGATGGTAATGAGATGGTAATGATATGGTAATGAGATGATAATGAGATGGTTATGATATGATAATGATATGGTAATGTTGGTAATGTTTTATGTTGACAATGTCATAAAGAAGTAAATATCATGAAATACAGACCTTGCTTTTTTTTTACTTAAATGCACAAATAATGCATAATTGAACCTTTAAATTTCGCCTAGATACCGTATATCTGCTAACTTTCACGGATACTACATTTTCGTTTATTTAAATGCCTGCCAAAATTACATCCGTGAAATAATCATATATGTGAAGATACCAGCAATGTTAGTTTTCAGTGTTTTCTTGACACTCGTGTTATACAACCGATGAATTTGGGTCATTTATGTCATTGCATTTTCATAAAAACAGTGTCGAACCACTGGGTAAGTCGATAATTTTACTTGTTCCCGTCGACTTCGATTCATCCATATTTCACTGTATTGATATAATAATAAACACTAAAAGTAGAGAAAGGTAATATTTGTAGAATTTTATTTCAAAAACAGTGTAAAAGAGAAAGTTTCAAAGAACAATATCAAACCACACATCACCATTTTATAAATGTTTTCTTTTAAAATACCTTGAAGTTTACTTTCATTTGGACATGTTGGACAGTAAATCCATATTATTCTTCACAATATTTTGATTCTAATGTATTTCACATTGTGTGTGTGTCGAGTATTAGTCTTTCTGGTTACATTTTGAGTCAACCTGAGTGTCAGGACTGTGGCCATACTTGAATTATGTTTCGGGTAGAATTTTGTTTTGTTTCACAAGCATTTTGACAAAATAACTGTACCTCATAACTAGTTATGCATTATCCAGATCCATGTACGCAATATACCTTACAATGTCTGAATAAATCATGTCAAGTAATATAGGATACACATAGGAAATATAAACAGCTAGGATATCCAAACTCAGAGGACGTGAAAGGACAATACCACAATTAAGTATTTATATAGTATTGATCTTGTATTAATTCATTGTTTCGATGTATCAGTATTTTGATCATCAGTTATGATATACAGTAATATCTATTTTTAGATCCGCAATATTCCATGATGTACGTACGCGTGTAACTGGTCATTTTGATATACATTGTACAATCGATTGCATACATGAAAGTAATTTTCCTGCGTTAGAGTAAACTTCTGTTGATTCATAAGGAGAAAATTAAGTACAATATAATTATAGAACATTTTTGTTTAATCTGACAAAATAAGTTTGTTTATTTCTTTGTTTATTTTTTATTTTCATGAACTTTCAGACACAATATGTCTAATGGTCGATGTCAGATTATACGACCAACGTCTTCTGTTGCGTCGAGTAAAGATTGCGTACGAACTTCCAGAGAGCCAAATTGTCAGGTACAACGATTACTCCGATAACCGTGACCAAAAGTGTACAAGCTACACTTCCCATAGCTACACTGCCTGGCCTGGAGTCATACACACTGAAGAGTTTACGCCTTCGGACAGATAACCTGGTTTTGTTTACCGCCAACTGGAACCTCAATGTGGCAATGCTGTCTTCAAGTTCGGTTTTGTTAAGTTCTCGTGAATTGACTTCCTGAGAGGAGCAGCATTTTCTGCATGTGTCGTTTTCTAATTCAGAAGTGACCAGAGCCACTGTCGTTGATATTGCTGACATTGAGGATGAATCTGTGGATCTGGAAACATCTTCTTCAGGAGTGGATGCTGTAGTTAAAAGAGTAGTAGGCGCCGTGTGGTGTTCTGGTTTGCTGGAAGTAATAGATGACGTCACGGAATTGACTTCCACTAATTCTGTTGAAGTCGTGCTCTGATCGTGTGTTATAGCTGTGTGAACCATTTCTGGAAAAAAAAAGAAAAAAAAAGATATTTTTTTTCTTAGTAAATGTCAATTATCATTTGACTATTTTTAACTTTTCTTTTAATATAGCAATGGTTGATAGTTTTTTTTGATTTAATAAACTGTCAAAGGCGACAATATCACTTAAACCGATGGACTGATCCATCGATAATCCTCTTATATCCGTTTGCCGATATTTCAACCATTTTAAATTCATGGATTTTTTTACTTGTGAAATATCGAAAATTATTCATTCTAGAACAGCAGCATGTTTCACTACTGAAAAAAGCATAACTTTTTTTTCAGATTTGACCAATCAAAACTCTTCTTACGAACGACACTGGGTAAGATAAAAGGTGTTCCTATAATAAAAAGAATATCTAACAGTATCTTAAAGTAATAACACATATATTTCATACAGTATGTATTACAATATTTTGACATTTTTCACTCGTGATGCGCACTTAAAAAATACGAAATATTAGTCCCACACCAATAACGTTTATGGAATGTATGTGCCTACCCCGATTAAACGATAAGGTAAGTAAAACATAGAGAATAGAAATACAACCGTATTCAATGTTACAGTTGAAATCTTTAAACAAATATGTCACTATACGAATTAGTTCGCATGGAGGTCAGCATGCGATGGTGACAAAACAATTTATCTCTTTCACATATAGTTTTGTCTAGTCTGTTGCACACAGACGTACGCATCATATTGAAATATAATTTGACACACTGTTGATAAGGGCACCGGTTAGGTTCATTGTTGTAATTGACCCATCTACCCCAGCCGGTATACAACCATGGGATATGGTCCTTAGTCGTGTCACATTTAAAGGAGTCATTGAATCTCATGCCAATCCAGTATGTCCCTCTGTCCCTATAAGACAATAAAAGTGCCAGGTCAGCAAAAGAGTACCGGCGAAATGTCGAAATTACATAACCTACAGACGTTTATCAAATAAAAAAAAGTTCAACTACAAATCTGCGTGCATGTATAACGTACCATTTTTTAATAGAAAGGTTAAGCAACCATTATGTATGTGTATCACCTCATCTATTATTAGGTTTGGCATTTGCTACAAGATCAAGGACTTGTAGCGAGAAGTTTACAAGTAAGTCGAAATGTGTAGCCGATTGTACTTGAATAGAAAAACCTTGAAGTTAAGTTTTCTGTAAATTTTGTTTTGGAACATACGTATTTTATGAGAAGATTATGTTTTTCTTTGTTTAGTCACAAAATGTCGAAAACACAAGTGTTCAAAACAGCACTTAAAACATACCTCTTTTATAAGTATACGTATGTGTCAAACCTTTTACCTTCGTTCCAGATGACGTCAACGAGTACGTGAAGCGGATTTAGTATTGCTAAACTCGACTTGATAGCTATTTGTACTGAGAACTCATTGGTGCAAATCGACAATAACTCTCTTTACTCATATACACAGAGACTGCATCAGTGAACCGTGAACGTGTCGCCGATATACTATTTAGCTAATAACTTTCGAGATGAATACATTTTCGTTTATTTCTGGATTATCTACACACATACTGATATATGTCAAACAATGATACACGTGGAAATATAAGCAGTCATACAATAATAATTCAGAAAACTGTGATCAAAGTGGTCAGTGTTTGACCTTGACATCCATTATCATATGATTACATTTGTCCGTTAATACCTTGGTATCGGTTCACTTATGATCGTAGATGTTGCTGTTTCTTGACTCATCTTCTCATCAGATCACGGGTGTTTCTATAAACCCATTAGTGGACGTTAAACTGCTTAGCACAATAAGAACTATCACCCCAACCTACTCATATTAATATCTTTGTATTCAATTGATTTTACTGACAGAAGATTTTTCTGATATTGATCGTGAGACATAAAGTAGTCCCACTTTTCCTGACTATCTAGAACGATCAGACGGTCATTCCTTTCCTCACAGTATTCTCAAGCAGATGTCCAATTCATGTTCTCTTGACTGATCAGCAGCTCCGTGAGGAGAGGCATTCCCTCTGTAATTTATAAAGACGATAAAACGGATTGATTTAAAACATAAATTTAAATAAAAATAATCCGAATCGACAATTCCTCTTTGACTTGCAATTTGCGACATACTGATCAATTCCAATATCCAACACCATTTACCCACCTCGTTCAGACTTTAATTCACGCATACAGATGTAAAATCGTGGTCTTTGGATTTATTTGTGAAATCAACATTATTAATCATTTGTCAGTATATGTTCTATCCTTATTTGTAGATAGAAACACACCTTCGTTATATTGTCACAGGAATGAGAGTACTGTCCTCCCACCTGTAATCGAACCCACGACCTCCAGGTTTATGGTCCGTTGCTCCACCAACTGAGCTATGGGAAACTTCTCCTAGCGAGAAACTAGAAGACGACCATATCACTGTGTACACTATTTACAATTACAGCCCGCCGCAAGGTATCTTTCCGTAATACCTTCTTGTATGTATTGTAATGTACGCTAGTTTTTACCTGTGTTGTGTCAAACGTGTGTTACCTGTATTGTTACCTGTAAAGGATTGCGTCTTATTATGTGGGTTCATTCATGCGTATATATACCGCTGGCCGTGGCCCGGTCTCACTCTCCTGGAGAGAAGACCAGCGACCAGCGAGTAAGATTCAGGTGAGCGAAACAATAGAGTTAAGCACTCGGTGACGTGAGGAAAACCACCGGATCGAAACGGAGGGTTGACGTCGGCGGGTTGGCACGGGTTGTCGCAAGGTACACCGTAGGGGCGTTTGAGAACGCCATGGCCTCTGGTATGGTCCTATATGGTATAACGCAGGTCCAGAATACTGTCGGGCACCCACATAATAGGACGCACTATTCCTAGACGCTGTTGTTTAAATATGTCGTCTATGTTAATAAATGTTAGTTACTGTCAGTTGAGTGTTGGGTATTTTGTCGCACTACAGACTCTAAAAGTACACAAAGTCACTTTACGCTAGAACCCGGAAGGACAACGGTGAAGGACGAAAGAAGTGAACCGTTACAGTAGACATATATATATTCTTTTCCGGACAAAAATGCTGATTTTTGTGTCATTCAAAAACGCTGCATACATATCTGTATGTGTGCTGCAGGTTGATGATGGTGTTAATAACTCAATAATTCAGTGACGGGTTTGACGTGTTAAAATACCATAACAATAAAGTTATGATAAGTGATATATCTGCCGATTCTTCCGTATTGTACTCAATATTACTCACGTACCCCGCTTTTATATTCCATATTATTCACATACAGTGAATTTATTTCTACGCATAATTCACTTAAGGTTTTTTTATTCAACAAAAAATGTCACTCTAGTAATGGCGCTTACAATAATTTTGTCTCAATTTCATTTCATATAACAGAGTCATTTTTATACAAGGGTTCTAGTGGAAACGCTCTGTTCGGCCAATAGGGTGATGCTACAAACTGAGGGATGAATATGATACAATGTTATAATCTTTTGATTTTTTTGCTGGAGATTGCTAACCAAAGCTAATGAGGTGTGTGAAGGAGGAGTGGAAATATGGACATCTGGTAGCAATCATCCGTAATATTTTTTTTTTTTTTTTTATATACACATATTTTTTATGTTAAGTGCTTATGATATAGTACAAAATTAATGTGAGGTAAGAGGCCATTTCGAGGTATGAGTAATAAATTCATTTTAAAGAATTAACCACAGTCATAAAGTAGGGCATATTTATCTAATATCATAAAACAAATGAATGTAGTTTTATACTTAACACAAGTCTAGGTCAACTATCACGGTCCACTATCCACTAAAGGCCCACGAGTTTGACGTAATATTCATTTTGCACCGATTAATTTAGCATTATTCATATACTCCCATTCATTTCTTCAAAGCGAAGATCAAAATGTTAATTCAGTAATAAGCGGGCGAAACGTAAATATCGTCGCCAACATCACGACCATAAGGCCATTGCACTTTTTTTTAGATCGGCTGAGGACAAAACAGTAAAGACGTCATTATAAAAGAAGATATAAAACAAATAATACTAAACACGTTTGGCGGCAATAACGAAAGTTAATTAGACTTTAAGGACGACAGAACGGAAACAAAAATGGATTGTGGGTTTTCCCGGTTTGGTCAGAAGACTTAAAAAGAAGGTGAATGCATCGTGGTCTACTGGTTGGATAATCAGGTGAGAGAATTAAGCTTCCAAAATTGTATGTGTGCTGAGTAGTATATTTAGATATTTAAATATATAGAATTAAAAAAGAAAAAAAAAATCTGGTCTGTTTTTGTCAAGGGAGATAATTAAGTGTAATTTGTTGTAAATTAAAATATATGTTTGTTGTTGAATTCAATGGTGGCCCCCTATAAAGAAGTTTCAATCAGTATTTTGTTTTGAATATTTCATTTACAGGTTTGCGAGATGACATTCTTTAAAATTAGGGTAAGTGAACCAGTGTTTAAATCTCCCCCTTTCAGCAGGACAGTGATAAACGTTAACAAAATAATCTATAGAAAAGTATTTGGTTCCGTAGTTCTTTTAAATGAAAGGCCTCCAAATCGACCTAGACCTCACTAACAGGTTCTTGATATCACACTGCACAAATTATACAGACATAAACACTTGTCAAAATGCATGTATCTAACACTCAGCGAATGAGAGCCACTTATATGAAAGTTTAAACTTGAAGATACGAAATCGAATCATTATCATACATCATTTGGACTTATTATAAACATGACAGCCGTTTTCATCTCAAAACGAACACTACGTGATTAGCAATTTCCAAAGGGGCGATACATTATGCATGTGATATGTTATGGATATATAATTATTCAAAGGAGCAGCACACGTACTTGGATATTATGTGTTCCCCTCGAGCGATACTACAGTAAATTGGATGTATTGCAATCCCCTTGCGTTATGGTAGCGACAGCGGGAAACGGTTTAGAATAGTGATAGTATCTGAAATCATTATATATTCCTCCTCATTATTACATGTTATTAGATAAACTTTCAGATCGTAAACGTTTTCATTTTTAAGATAGCATTTCAAACTCTTACAACGCAATACATGCAAGTCATAAAATAGTCGAAGCAATAAGTACAAGTATTGTTCCTTTTCCCGATCTATCGATCACAATCAAACTTAATCATGATATGTATATCTCAATTTGCTCTAGCATGATAACAGATCACCTCAGAATATACAAATGATATATATAAATCAAATATTATAACACTGACAAACACGTGACATTGATATCGGTATCAAGTATTGATTGCAAAAACCACTGCTGTTCTCAATGGAATCATCTGCTGTCTCTGATTGATCGTTAATCACTTTAATGCACTACACCTCCCTCCCGAATTTGATAGACAGGTTTGTTACATACTGTTTACCAAGTAGAGGCCATGCCTTGGCGCCAATTTCGTTGCGGTGCTAAACCGAAGTTATGGAAGTCAACGTTGTTGCATGGTACACCTATACATCCGATGTTAAAACTAACGATCAGAAAAGCATATTTGATATTTATACAGAAATTCTTTAAGAGTTGAAACTCCTTGTCCTCTGCTGATCATGATAATCTGTTTAATAAACATTTCCTTACACATATATTCTATCAATTATAGAGATGGAAACAGCAACTACCACATTTAGAGTATTATATAAGTAATAATGATACTTTTTACAAAACGTGGCATTTATTGTCCAACGTGCCTGAGTGTTAATATATAATAAGAGATAATGTTACTATGTCAGAAAGACAGTTTTCATTGGTGTCATATATAATCTCTTAACTTCTACCCTCACCTTCGAATAAATATATCTTCAACTCTCACCTGCGAATAGTTATAACTTCTACCCTCTCTTGTAAATCGTTATGTTTTATACTCTCTCTTTTAAATATTTTTTTTTCTTCTACCTCGCTTGTAAATATTTTTTCTTCAACTCTCGCTTGGTAATAAGTATGCTTTGTACCCAAGCTTGTAATTATGTTTTGTACCCCCGCACGTAAATAGTTGTTTCTTCTTCTCTTGCTTCCACATATTTATGTCTTGTACCTTCGCTTGGAAATATTTTTTTAATACCCTCGCTTGTAAATAGTTATGTTTTCGACCCTTGTTTGTAATATTTTGTGTCTTCTACCCTCGTTTGTAAATAGTTATGTGTTCGACCCTTGTTTGTAATAGTTTGTGCCTTCTACCCTCGTTTGTTAATGGTTATGTGTTGTGGTTATTGATTAGTACTTTCTAATTCATTCTTTTTCCGGAAGATACTGGTGCGTCGTATGTTGTTCAGAAACGCCAGAATATTTGATTTAAATATTTCGTCATCCACTTTTTCAACTTTCAAATAATTTCATGACCAAGCTCTGGTATCAAAGACGGCTAAAATGTCATACCAAGACTATTCAATGATATACTGTTAACCCGCTTGATTTCGCTTGAGATTAATGTTCACATTTTTCGGAAGTGATTATCATTCGTAATGAATAATCGCGGCGATATTGTTTCAATCTCAGATACGTTCAACCTTTTACAACTGATAATCGCAAAATGAAATCACCGTGAAAAGGTTAGAAAGCAAGTTAATGCAAATAAGATGGTTTACAAAATGTTTAAATTCTGTACATACGGGTTAATGTTGCGTCCCATTATGATGCCCATTAGTGTATTCATGTGAAATAAACATTGTTGTTCAATGTTGCAACTTGCATATTTCGATGACGTCATATTGTTTACAAGTTCCCCCTTTGTCTTCACTGCTTGACACATTTTTTTTTGAGAGTTTTATGTTTCTTTTGTTTTGTTTGATTATATCTGATACAGAAACCTAAATCAATACGAGGTATGAATATATTTTTTGCGAGAAAAGTCATGTTTCGCACAAGACTTTGACAATTGTTTCTTTGACAAGGAATTCGTGATAGCAGCGGGGATCGGCTATCATGGCAACAACAAGGACGATGATTGATGCTTTATCTACAAACTTGTAAGCACAACCAAAAACGTCTACTTTTTCTCATGGCTTTCAAAATTATCTGTAAATAATCAATTGAATTAAAGGCAAAGCATTGAATTCGTCTATCAACGTTTGTTCGTTTATTTTTGCAGATTTCCATAATTATAACACTGAAGAGACCTATACCGAAGTATGAACATTAACACTATCTGCATAAATCGGCATGGCACATTTTGGTTTGGTTTATTTGGTTTAATGTCCTGTTTCTTACGTCGTTAAATAGCTCAACGTTAATAAAAAGATTTGACAAGGTACCATTAATGTATTACCATCAGTTATGTATTCTGGCCGTCCTGTACACATCAATAACATTCCGATGGGCACTCCCAACATTACACAGGAAATAATACCTGCTGCCAACACTGTGTATGAATGCACGAGGCGTTTCAGTTAAAATCACCTCAACCTTTATACCCGTCAAGTGGAATGTAACGATCCATACAGTGTACATTTATTTTTATTTTTAACATTCACAGCATTTTACAAACACCGATCTGAATATCAACCGTGACCAGGATAAGACAATGGGACTTTACACAAGCTAACAAAAGGTACTCAACCCGGATCATCGACCAGAACGACGGCCGTTACCAGGATAGGATCGTTTAATATTACATAAAAATATTCTGAGCGCTGCAATCAGATACAACGATCACACCGCGACAACCGTGGCCATCATGAGTCCACGGAACATTACACAAACATAACAAGATGAATGTTTTAAGGTACAATGTGGATGAGATAACAGTAGACTTCATCTCGGGTAATGGTGTGGATGTGTAGGGGAAACAGTAGACTTTATCTCGAGTAATGATGTGGATGTGTAGGGGAAACAGTAGACTCTATCTCGAGTAATGGTGTGGATGTGTAGGGGAAACAGTAGACTCTATCTCGGGTAATGGTGTGGATGTGTAGGGGAAACAGTAGACTCTATCTCGAGTAATGGTGTGGATGTGTAGTGGAAATAGTAGACTTTATCTCGACTAATGGTGTGGATGTGTAGGGGAAACAGTAGACTGCATCTCGGTTGATGGTGTGGATGTGTAGGGGAAACTGTGGACTCTATCTCGAGTAATGGTGTGGATGTGTAGGCGAAACAGTAGACTGCATCTCGAGTAATGGTGTGGATGTGTAGGGGAAACAGTAGACTTTATCTCGGGTAATGGTGTGGATGTGTAGGGGAAACAGTAGACTTTATCTCGGGTAATGGTGTGGATGTGTAGGGAAACAGTAGACTGTATCTGGGGTAATGGTGTGGATGTGTAGGGGAAATAGTAGACTTTATCTCGGTAATGTGTGTGATGTGTGTGGGAAAATAGATCTCTATTCGAGAAATGGTGGTGGATGTGTAGGGGAAACAGTAGACTGTATCTGGGTAATGGTGTGGATGTGTAGGGAAACAGTAGACTCTATCTCGGTAAGGGTGTGGTGGTATGTGGGGAAATAGTAGACTTATCTCGGGTAATGGTGTGGATGTGTAGGGGAAATAGTAGACTCTATCTCGGGTAATGGTGTGGAATGTGTAGGGAAAAAGTAGACTTTATGGTGTGGATGTGTAGGGGAACAGTAGACTTTCTCGAGTAATGGTGTGTATGTGTAGGGGAAATAGTGGACTTTATCTCGAGTAATGGTGTAGATGTGTAGGGGAAACAGTAGACTGCTATCTCGGGTAATGGTGTGGATGTGTAGGGGAAACAGTAGACTCTATCTCGGGTAATGGTGTGGATGTGTAGGGGAAATAGTGGACTTTATCTCGAGTAATGGTGTGGATGTGTAGGGGAAACAGTAGACTGCATCTCGGGTAATGGTGTGGATGTGTAGGGGAAACAGTAGGACTTTATCTCGGGTAATGGTGTGGATGTGTAGGGGAAACAGTAGACTGTATCTCGGTTGATGGTGTGGATGTGTAGGGGAAATAGTGGACTTTATCTCGAGTAATGGTGTGGATGTGTAGGCGAAACAGTAGACTGCATCTCGAGTAATGGTGTGGATGTGTGGGGGAAATAGTAGACTTTATCTCGAGTAATGGTGTGGATGTGTAGGGGAAACAGTAGACTGTATCTCGAGTAATGGTGTGGATGTGTAGGGGAAACAATAGATTTTATCTCGGTAATGGTGTGGATGTGTAGGGGAAACAGTAGACTCTATCTCGGGTAATGGTGTGGATGTGTAGGGGAAACAGTAGACTTTATCTCGGGTAATGGTGTGGATGTGTAGGGGAAACAGTAGACTGTATCTCGAGGTAATGGTGTGGATGTGTAGGGGAAACAGTAGACTGTATCTCGGGTAATGGTGTGGATGTGTAGAGGAAACAGTAGACTTTATCTCGGGTAATGGTGTGGATGTGTAGGGAAAACAGTAGACTTATCTCGGTAATGGTGTGGATGTGTAGGGGAAAACAGTAGACTCTATCTCGAGTAATGGTGTGGATGTGTAGGGGAAACAGTAGACTTCATCTCGGTAATGGTGTGGATGTGTAGGGGAAACAGTGGACTTTATCTCGAGTAATGGTGTGGATGTGTAGGGGAAACAGTAGACTTCATCTCGATTAATGGTGTGGATGTGTAGGGGAAACAGTAGACTCTATCTCGGGTAATGGTGTGGATGTGTAGGGGAAACAGTAGACTTTATCTCGGGTAATGGTGTGGATGTGTAGGGGAAACAGTAGACTTTATCTCGAGTAATGGTGTGGATGTGTAGGGGAAACAGTAGACTTTATCTCGAGTAATGGTGTGGATGTGTAGGGGAAACAGTAGACTTATCTCGGGTAATGGTGTGGATGTGTAGGGGAAACAGTAGACTTTATCTCGAGTAATGGTGTGGATGTGTAGGGGAAACAGTAGACTGTATCTCGAGTAATGGTGTGGATGTGTAGGGGAACAGTAGACTTATCTCGAGTAATGGTGTGGATGTGTAGGGGAAACAGTAGACTGTATCTCGGGTAATGGTGTGGATGTGTAGGGGAAACAGTAGACTTTATCTCGGGTAATGGTGTGGATGTGTAGGGGAAACAGTAGACTTATCTCGAGTAATGGTGTGGATGTGTAGGGGAAACAGTAGACTTTATCTCGGGTAATGGTGTGGATGTGTAGGGGAAACAGTAGACTCTATCTCGAGTAATGGTGGTGGATGTGTAGGGGAAACAGTAGATTTTATCTCGGGTAAGGGTGTGGATGTGTAGGGGAAACAGTAGACTCTATCTCGGGTAATGCTGTGGATGTGTAGGGGAAATAGTAGACTGTATCTCGGTTGGTGGTGTGGATGAAGTGGGGGAAACAGTAGACTTTATCTCGGGTAATGGTGTGGATGTATAGGGGAAACAGTAGACTTTATCTCGGGTAATGGTGTGGATGTGTAGGGGAAACAGTAGACTTTATCTCGGGTAATGGTGTGGATGTGTAGGGAAACAGTAGACTGTATCTTCGAGATAATGGTGTGGGATGTAGTAGGGGAAAGAGTAGACTCTATCTCTCGGGTAATGGTGTGGATGTGATAGAGGAACAGTATACTGTATCTAATCTCCGGTAACTGGGGTGATGGTGGTAGGACGGAAACAGTAGACTGTATCTCGAGTAATGGTGTGAGATTGTGTATGTAAAACAGTAGACTTTATCTCGGGTAATGGTGTGGATGTGTAGGGGAAACAGTAGACTGTATCTCGGTTGATGGTGTTGATGTGTAGGGGAAACAGTAGACTGTATCTCGGGTAATGGTGTGGATGTGTAGGGAAAACGGTAGACTCTATCTCGGGTAATGGTGTGGATATGTAGGGGAAACAGTGGACTGTATCTCGGGTAATGGTGTGGATGTGTAGGGAAAACAGTAGCTTCTGATCTCGGGTATGGGGATTGTAGGGGAAACAGTAGATTATCTGGGTATGGTGTGGATGTGTAGGGAATCAGTAGAATGTATCGGGTAATGGTGTGGATGTGTAGTGGGAAACAGCTAGACTTATCTCGGTAATGGTGTGTTAAAGTCCTGTTTCATGGTTGACATTTTTTTGGAGTTTTATGTTTCTTTTGTTGGTGTTGATTAATCTGTAAGGAAACTAAATCATACGAGGTATGAATATATTTTTAGAGAGAAACGTCATGTTATCGACAAGACTTGAAATTGTTGTTTTGACAAGGAATTTCTGTAGAACAGCGGGGATGGCTAGCATGGCAACAACAAGACGATTGGATGTGTTATCTACAAATGTAAGGCAAACAAAACGTTACTTTTCTCAGTGGTTTAAAATTACTGTAAAAATACTTCAATTGAAGTTAAAAGCAAGCAGTGATTGTCTAGTCAAACGTTTGTTTCGTTAATGTTGTTGCAGGATTCCAAAAGTAGACATGACTGAGACATAACGGTATGTGAGGAACATTAAACTATCTCGCATGAATGGATGTGAGGCATGGCACATCTTGTGGTTTGGTTTGAGTGTATGGAATTGTAGACTATCTCTGTTATGTACGTCGTTAAAACTAGACTACCGTTAAATTTAAAAAGTATTATCTGAAATGGGGTTGGGTAACATAGATTACATCAGTTATGTATTGCTGGCCGACGTACAACTTATGAATTCCGATGTGGGAAACTCCAGACATTACCAGGAATGATGATACTGTGGCCGAACATTTGTATGTGAAATGAGGACGTTTCAGGTTGAAGGGAAAGTGGATGTATCTCGTAAGGTGTGGATGTAGGGAAACAGTAGAGTGTACTCGGTATTTATTGTGAGTGTACAGATTGTACAAACCTGATTGAGGGTATCGGTGGACCAGGTAGAAGACAGTAGACTTAGTAAGGGTAATGGTGTGGATGTGTAGGGAAACATGACTGCATCTCTACGGTATGGTTATGCGGAAAGGGATTGTATGTAGGGAAAACATTTCTGAGGGGAAATAGATACCGATATACACGCTACTCGGTTAATGGTGTGGATGTGTAGGGGAAACAGTAGACTGTATCGATGTGTTTTGGGTGTGGATGTGGAGGGAAACAGTATACTGTATCTCGGGTAATGGTGTGGATGTGTAGGGGAAACAGTAGACTTTATCTCGAGTAATGATGTGGATGTGTAGGGGAAATAGTAGACTTTATCTCGGGTAATGGTGTGGATGTGTACGGGAAACAGTAGACTTTATCTCGAGTAATGGTGTGGATGTGTAGGGGAAACAGTAGACTGTATCTCGGGTAATGGTGTGGATGTGTAGGGGAAATAGTAGACTTTATCTCGGGTAATGGTGTGGATGTGTAGGGGAAACAGTAGACTTTATCTCGAGTAATGGTGTGGATGTGTAGGGAAATAGTAGACTTTATCTCGACTAATGGTGTGGATGTGTAGGGGAAACAGTAGACTGTATCTCGGTTGATGGTGTGGATGTGTAGGGGAAACAGTGGACTCTATCTCGAGTAATGGTGTGGATGTGTAGGCGAAACAGTAGACTGCATCTCGAGTAATGGTGTGGATGTGTAGGGGAAATAGTAGACTTTATCTCGAGTAATGGTGTGGATGTGTAGGGGAAACAGTAGACTCTATCTCGAGTAATGGTGTGGATGTGTAGGGGAAACAGTAGACTCTATCTCGGTAATGGTGTGGATGTGTAGGGGAAAACAGTAGACTGTATCTCGGGTAATGGTGTGTGATGTGTAGGGGAAATAGTAGACTGTATCTCGGGTAATGGTGTGGATGTGTAGGGGAAACAGTAGATTTATCTGGGGTAATGTGGTGTTGGATGTGTAGGGGAAACGATAGACTGTATCTCGAGTATGGTGATGGATGTCCTGTGTAGGGAAAACAGTAGACTTTATCTCGAGTAATGGTGTGGATGTGTAGGGGAAACAGTAGACTTTATCTCGGGTAATGGTGTGGATGTGTAGGGGAAACAGTGTACTGTATCTCGAGTAATGGTGTGGATGTGTAGGGGGAACAGTAGACTGCATCTCGAGTAATGGTGTGGATGTGTAGGGGAAACAGTAGACTTTATCTCGAGTAATGGTGTGGATGTGTGGTAGGGGAAACAATTAGACTGTATCTCGGTTGATGGTGTGGATTGTGTGGGGAAAACAGTGGACTTTATCTCGAGTAATGGTGTGGATGTGTAGGGGAAACAGTAGACTGTATCTCGGGTAATGGTGTGGATGTGTAGGGGAAACAGTAGACTTATCTCGGGTAATGGTGTTGGATGTGTAGGGGAAACAGTAGACTCTATCTCGAGTAATGGTGTGTATGTGTAGGGGAAATAGTAGACTTCATCTCGAGTAATGGCGGGATGTGTAGGGGAAAGAGTGGACTTTATCTCGGGTAATGTTGTGGATGTGTAGGGGAAATAGTAGACTCTATCTCGAGTAATGGTGTAAATGTGTAGAGGACACAGTATACTTTATCTCGGGTAAGGGTGTGGATGTGTAGGGGAAACAGTGGACTGCATCTCGAGTAATGGTGTGGATGTGTAGGGGAAATAGGACTTATCTCGGTAATGGTGGATGGTAGGAACAGTAGATGATCTCGGGTAATGGTGTGGATGTGTAGGGGAAATAGTAGACTTTATCTCGAGTAATGGTGTGGATGTGTAGGGGAAACAGTGGACTTCATCTCGAGTAATGGTGTGGATGAGGCGGGGGAAACAGTAGACTCTATCTCGAGTAATGGTGTGGATGTGTAGGCGAAACAGTAGACTGCATCTCGGGTAATGGTGTGGATGTGTAGGGGAAACAGTAGACTCTATCTCGGGTAATGGTGTGGATGTGTAGGGGAAACAGTAGACTGTATCTGGAGTAATGGTGTTGATGTGTAGGGGAAATAGTGGAATTTATCTCGAGTAATGGTGTGGATGTGTAGGGGAAATAGTGAACTTTATCTCGAGTAATGGTGTGGATGTGTAGGGGAAACAGTAGACTCTATCTCGGGTAATGGTGTGGATGTGTAGGGGAAACAGTAGACTCTATCTCGGGTAATGGTGTGGATGTGTAGGGGAAACAGTAGACTTTATCTCGAGTAATGGCGGGATGTGTAGGGGAAACAGTAGACTTTATCTCGAGTAATAATGTGGATGTGTACGGGAAACAGTAGACTTTATCTCGGGTAATGGTGTGGATGTGTAGGGGAAATAGTGGACTTGATCTCGAGTAATGGTGTGGATGTGTAGGGGAAACAGTAGACTTTATCTCGGGTAATGGTGTGGATGTGTAGGGGAAACAGTAGACTTTATCTCGGGTAATGGTGTGGATGTGTAGGGGAAACAGTAGACTCTATCTCGAGTAATGGTGTGGATGTGTAGGGGAAACAGTAGACTCTATCTCGGGTAATGGTGTGGATGTGTAGGGGAAACAGTAGACTTTATCTCGGGTAATGGTGTGGATGTGTAGGGGAAATAGTAGACTTCATCTCGAGTAATGGCGGGATGTGTGGGGAAATAGTAGACTTTATCTCGGGTAAGGGTGTGGATGTGTAGGGGAAACAGTAGACTCTATCTCGAGTAATGGTGTGGATGTGTAGGGGAAACAGTGGACTCTATCTCGGGTAATGGTGTGGATGTGTAGGGGAAATAGTAGACTCTATCTCGAGTAATGGTGTGGATGTGTAGGGAAACAGTAGACTGTATCTCGGGTAATGGTGTGGATGTGTAGGGGAAACAGTAGACTGTATCTCCGGGGTATGGTGTCGGATGGTGTAGGGAACGGAAACAGGTAGACTTTTCTCGGGTAATGGTGTGGATGTGGTAGGGGAAAACAGTAGACTGTATCTCGAGTAATGGTGTGGATGTGTAGGGGAAAACAGTAGACTGTATCTCGGGTAATGGTGTGGATGTGTAGGGGAAACAGTAGACTGTATCTCGAGTAATGGTGTGGATGTGTAGGGAAAACAGTGGACTTCATCTCGAGTAATGGCGGGATGTGTAGGGAAAACAGTAGACTCTATCTCGGGTAATGGTGTGGATGTGTAGGGGAAAATAGTAGACTCTATCTCGAGTAATGGTGTGGATGTGTAGGGAAAACAGTAGGACTCTATCTCGAGGTAATGGTGTGGATGTGTAGGGGAAAACAGTGGACTCTCTCGAGTAATGGTGTTGATGTGTAGGGGAACAGTAGACTCTATCTCGGGTAATGGTGTGGATGTGTAGGGGAACAGTAGACTTTATCTCGAGTAATGGCGGGATGTGTAGGGGAAACAGTAGACTTTATCTCGAGTAATAATGTGGATGTGTACGGGAAACAGTAGACTTTATCTCGGGTAATGGTGTGGATGTGTACGGGAAAATAGTAGACTCTATCTCGAGTAATGGTGTGGATGTGTAGGGGAAATAGTAGACTTCATCTCGAGTAATGGCGGGATGTGTGGGGAAATAGTAGACTTTATCTCGGGTAAGGGTGTGGATGTGTAGGGGAAATAGTAGACTCTATCTCGAGTAATGGTGTAAATGTGTAGAGGACACAGTATACTTTATCTCGGGTAAGGGTGTGGATGTGTAGGGGAAACAGTGGACTGCATCTCGAGTAATGGTGTAGATGTGTAGGGGAAATAGTGGACTCTATCTCGGGTAATGGCGTGGATGTGTAGGGGAAATAGTAGACTCTATCTCGAGTAATGGTGTGGATGTGTAGGGGAAACAGTGGACTTCATCTCGAGTAATGGTGTGGATGAGGCGGGGGAAACAGTAGACTTTATCTCGGGTAATGGTGTGGATGTGGTAGGGGAAACAGCAGACTTTATCTTGAGTTATGGTGTAAATGTGTAGAGGACACAGTATACTTTATCCTGCAACTGCCACCGCATTGTCGGAATACACCCACCGTATATATTTTTCCTGTATACGGCAGTGACGGAAAACAGCTGTATTTTGGAATCCTAGCACGTGCGTCAGTTCGACTGACCTACTTCAAAGTGAAACTACGTTTAAAAGGCGAACATATTTCTGTCATTTTTGACACCGTTTCACTTAAAAATGATTATTTTTGATGATTATATTAATGACTGTTGCAGGATAAATAGAATACATGGTCAGTGTCTTAAAATATAAGCTGTATTTTTGGCTCGGGACAGAAAAACAAAAGTGGCTCGCCAAGGCTCGCCACTTTTGTCTTTCTTTACCCTCGCCAAAATACAGCTTATATTTTAAGACACTGACCATGTATTCTGTATTTATCTCGGGTAATGGTGTGGATGTGTAGGGAAAACAGTAGAGACGTTATACAAGTTTCTGCTTTTGATGTAATGGAAAAAGAAGTTGACCCATCATTTTCTGTTTTAACCTTGTACAGTGGTTTGCTTAACAATCATGTGTATAACAATACTTTCAATATTGAAAATTCACTGATGTCCACAATGTTGTTATAAAGTCTAGAATGCCGAAACACGAAAATAAAATAATGATAACGTATACAGAACAATGTTGTCGTTAAAAATGTACATAACAAAAACCAAGATATGTTATTTGTTCGTTTATTTAACTCAAGATAAATTGATTCTTAGTTGTATTCGCATAAATGAAATAATATTTGTCTCACATAGAGCATGAAAGATGCTAGAAGAAGTTACCACACGTTGCCGTGAAAATCATATAACTACGAGATCGAGCACTTTCTCTATCTGGACAGCCATTAGCACCCATATTCCAATCTTCCCATCCGCTCTAACTACTCCATCAGCGATGGGCCGCTGACTATCATATTAATCTTATTCTCACATTCGTTTCCCCAAAGCAAATAGCAAAATGCTTAAACAGTTATTCGACTTCCAACTACCCGGTCGACCATTACCAATAAGATTTGTCTTTAATTAACAGTAAGGATTTGATACAAATATATGTTGATTTGTTCTTTGTTAAATCAATGTCCTCATTACCTTTGTTTTTAATTATTTCTATTGCTATTCTAAACCAATTAAGGAATATATCGTCTACCTTGTTTAATAACGTTTCATATCATCGGTAATAGTTCATTTAGTTGTTAGTCATAATATCTAGTAACAGTAACAATTCCTTCTACAACTGGATGTGTATTTTAAATAGCACTTCAGTCGTAAGCAACGTGGTATCTGTCAGTGATAAAATAGTTGAAGCAGTAAGTAAATATATTGTTTTTTTATATATCGCTCTTATTCAAGCTCATGCTATATACATGTATGTCTGGATTCTTATATATGCGTTATAAGATCAACTCGGATATACAAATCATATACGAAAACAATTATTTTGAAAAAGGTGGAAATGTATCACATTTATGTCGATATCAAGTATCGATTGCAAAACCGCTGCTGTGATGAATGGAATAATTTATGTCATGTTGTCTATTGTCCTCGCATGAACCGTTCGCATGTCTTACATCATCAAACCAATTTTTAGGAGTGGTTTGATATAGTGTTTACCATCACTTGTATGAGGTCAGGAAATGGCGCCCATTTCGTTGTAATGTAAAACCGAAGCAATTTAACTCACCGTTGCCCAATTATACCTTTATACATGTATATGCATAATTGATCGAAAGCATCATGCAAATTAATGGTACAAAAATGTAAATTAGCCAATGACGTCATAATACTGGTTATCACTGATGTCATGAGAAAGCCTATACTTTATTTGCCAAAAATATTTTTGACCCGCATGATTAGAAAAGTTCTCCTTTTTGTTTGATATCGTTGTCAATATAAAATTCGATACTGCTGTTATTCCAAAGTAGCATGACCTTTATCATTTAAAAGAAGTCTTGATATGCCCAAAATATTGCGTTTTGCATGTGAAAACTATACAACTGAAGTTTTGCGTCGAGACTGAAAATGTTTGAAAACGAACCTACAAAGAGAGATGGCGTCAGGTACCACAATGACTCCGACAACCGTGATCAGGATGGCACCAGCCACACATCCCATGGCTACACTACTTGGCCGCTTGTCATACACACTGATAAGTTTACGCCTGTTGGCAGATAGCTTGGTTTTGTTTACTGCCAATTGAACCCTCAACACAATGAGCATATCGTCAAGTTCATCTTGGTCAAGACTTGGTTGCTTTTTGGTGGAACAACATTTAGCGCATGTGCCATGTTCTACGTCGGAATCGACCAGAGACTTAGTCGCTGATATGGCTGACGAAGTAGAAGTTGTAGGAGTCATTGTGGCAACAGTTGACCTATCAATATCTGATGTTCTGGAAGGATCAGACGAATAAGTGAATATAATAGAGTATCCGTCCTCTTCTGATGACGTCGTAGTCTGATCGGGATTTGTTGTTTGAACAGATGCGTGAAAAATACCTGGAAAATAAAGTTTAAGACCACAGCATGGACATTTACTATTTTAGCATTATGTCTGTTGTAATGTTACCTGTTATGTTTTCCTATAATGTGTTTTGTTTGTTTTTATCTTGGTTCATAGAATCATTCAAATTCCCTTTTTTAGTTTTTTCTTTTTTTTCTTAAAGTGTGCAATTGACTGGTTTTGCGACATTAATACTTTTCACTTTTTTATTGTATCTATATGTATAAAATATTATTATGTTATATTACATAGTTTTCGTTCAGCCTGTCCCGTTCTGCACGGTGATCATATAAACATTAGATATATACATTTCTTTTTCTGGTAATTCTTCAGTTGTTGATAAATGTGGTGACATTCAATATATGTGTTATGTGTTCATATTTCAGTCTGTGAACAAAAGAACTACGAAAATGAAATTTATTTACATCTTAATGACGCAAGATATATTGAATTTATCTCCAATCCCCATTTTTAGCAACTACTAGCCGTTGACCTAATAATGATGTGAAAGCCTAGACATCGAATGTCGTAATGTGGTTCCGTTATTATATCTGGATTATTTGACAATTCATGTCGGCTACGGGGATGGCGTAGAATGTTTGATACAAAATGCAAAACGGAACCACATTAAAAACATAACGAATGGATACCATTCTAAAGTACGAAAATAAGAAAAAAAATGATGCATATTATTTTCTATGAGATTTGCAATTATATATGTCAGAAGCAATATTTGCAAAATCAGAACTAAGATTTTTATTTTTTTTTTAATCCTTTTTGTTAACATGTGGAATAACAAACCAGAAAAAAAAAGTGTGTGCAGATACCCTAAACGTTTTAACAAACATATTTAATAATTACGTGGAAAGACAAAAAAGATAGGCATGGACACTTTAAGGCCAAACTGAAATACATCGAAATCACCGTCACGACCAGGGAGCCTCAATAAAAAAGCAACGCCAAGTAACGGTATGTAAGTAAGTATTATTTCAAAGTTTGATTTAAGGTTTTTCTGTATTCAGTGTTATTTTGGTGATATAATAATTACCTGTTTCACACAGAGCTTGCATTAGTTCATAACACCACCAGGTGAACATTTTTTTGTTGTAAATTATAACACATTCCTGGACAGGACAACCTTCAGGCTCTTCATTCAAATTATCCCACCTGCCCCATCTGCCCCATCCGCTATAGATCCATTGGTTTGCGGTGCCTTTACTTTTGCACGGAAAAGTGTCAATTGAACCTCATTCCAATCCAATATGTCCCTTGGTTCCTTTATAACAAAGATCAAAATGTTTGTGTTATTAGTATTATATAGGCCTGCCTCGCTGGTAAACCACAACAACATGATGAGTCATGTCAAACAGACTGATTGAAAACATCTTTCTGCCTTATGTTGTTGTAAATATATACATTATGATATTGCATATTGCATAGTACAGACCATTTCAATTATTCCACTGTTTGGTAACAAGCTTGTTCTGTGACCTCAATCAATACTTATCAATTGTACATGTACAATGATTATATAATTATGTGTACACCGCTATGGCAACGTGATAATTATAAAGATATATTCCGGAATGATATTGATATATATATATATATATATATATATATATATCCGATTATTGCTACTTAGGGGAACAGGTATAAATTTACAACTTTGGGCGAACTTTTTATTTGCAATAAATGACACAGAAACTAAAGCTTAGAATAAATTATTGATGTAGTAACCATGAAAAAGTCGAGTCAAATGTTAATGACTCTCTTAATTAGGATTTTATTGCAAAAAACGACTTAGGGTGAACTTTTCTGTTCCCCTTAAGTTTATATAAACTTTTCTTAAAAAAATAACCATATTTTGCTACTTAGGGAATTCTATACAATAGAGGCCCAAAAGGGGAACATTTGTTAAAAAAATAATTTTTGGATAGAAACAGCATACCAAACCACTGAATTAACGATGAGTCAATTCCTTTATCACAAAAAAGTATCATCTTCAGGTATCTATTGCTGTTTCGCATATATATATAATAGTACCATTTAATAAAGTTTGAAACAGGTTAAAAATATGTTCTATCATGTATACAATCTATCAATTGGCACATTGATTAGCATTCCCAAGCCGACGTTGACCGTTGAGCAAAATTTTATAGCAAATTTGATGTCACTGTAATGTATCTGGACTTATGTTCACGGGAAGTCGTTTCTGGTAAGAAGGTACTGGCCTCATGAAAAACCGTAGTTAGGGCGACCATGTAATATATGTTACAATAAAAAGAAAGAAAACAACGATTAGACCTTGACACAGTACAGTGCACTCTCAAGTGTTATTCTACTGGTAATATAGTGATGTTATGATACAGCTTAAGAAAATATATAATGTACTTGAAATATATTACATGGGGAGACATATGTGATAAAAAAAGTACTACGTTTATGAAATACCATAATTGTGGTGACCATGCAATAAATATTAGGATTGAAAATAAAAAAACTAGGATTATATCTTGACACAATCAACTGATCTGTTAATCGTTTTTCTACCCTATCAAACACTACACATTCAGTCAATAACAGTACATAATGTAATAATCTGACATCGTTGTTAAAAATCGCAATTGTGGCGACCAGATTAAATACTGTAATACTACATTAAGACACTATTTACATAACGACTACTTGCTGAACGCAGTCGTTTGAAATAATACATTATTGAACCATTAATGCCACTGCGATCTATTTGGATTGAAGTACACTTGGAATCTTTTCTGAAAAGAAAATACTGGCACCATGAAAAACCATAGTTAGGGCGACCATGTAATCTATATTAGAATAGAAATCAATAAAACTAGGATTATACCTTGGAAATGATATCTTATTGAGCCTTAAATGGCACTCTAATGTGTCTGGATTTAAGTACAAGGATAGTCTTTTCTGAGAGTACTGACCTGATGAAAAACCGTAGTTAGGGCGACCATGTAATATATATTACAATAAAATAAAGAAAATTACGATTAGATTTTGACACTGTACAGTGCGCTCTCAAGATTTAATTATTATATTATATTATATAATGATATTATGATGCAGCATAAATATTGTAATGTACTTGAACTACATAACACGAGGAGACATATGTGGTAACAGATTACTAGCCTTATGAAAGACCGTAGTTATGGTGACCATGCAATAGATATTAATATTAAAAATAAATGTAGCTTGGATTATACATTGACACAATCAACTGATCTGTTAATCGTTTTCTACCCTATCAAACACTATACAATCAGTCAATAACACTTCATAATCGAACATCGTTGTTGAAATCGTTATTGTGGCGACCAGATTAAATGCTGTACTACCACATTAAGACACTATTTACATAACGACTACTTGCTGAATGCAGTCGTTTGAAATGATATCTTATTGAACATTAAATGTCACTGCGATCTATTTGGACTGAAGTACACTTCGAATCTTTTCTGATAAGAAAATACTGGCACCATGAAAAACCATAGTTAGGGCGACCATGTAATAAATATTAGAATAGAAAAATATAAAACTAGGATTATACCTTGGAAATGGTGACCATGCAATAAATATGAAGACTAAAAATGAGTGTAACTAGGATTGTACCTTGACACAATCAACTGATCTGTTAATCGTTTTTCTACCCTATTAAACACTACACATTCAGTCAATAACACCACATCATGTGATAATCGTACATCGTTGTTAAAATCGCAATTGTGGCGACCAGATTAAATACTGTACTACCACATTAAAAACACTATTTACATACGACTACTTGCTAAATGCAGTCGTTGGACATTATATCATAGTTTATCTTAAATGACACTGTAATGTATTTGGACTACAGTACACTTGGAGTATAGTACTGGCCTCATGAAAAACCGTACTTAGAGCGACCATGTAACATATATTACAACAAAAATAAAGAAATAACAATTAAATATTGACGCTGTACAGTGCTTTCGCAAGAGTTAATTATTTTATTATATTATATAAAGATATTATGATGCGGCTTAAATAATGTAATGTACTTGAAATACATAACACGAGGAGACATATGTGATAACAGATTACTAGCCTTACGAAAGACCGTAGTTATGGTGACCATGCAATAAATATTAAGACTAAAACTACATGTAACTAGGATTGTACATTGACACAATCAACTGATCTGTTAATCGTTTTTTCAACCCTATCAAACACTATACATTCAGTCAATAACACCACATAATGTGATAATCGAACATCGTTGTTAAAAATCGTTATTGTGGCAACCAGATTAAATACTGTACATTAAGACACTATTTACATAACGACTACTTGCTCAATGCAGTCGTTTAAAATAATATCTTATTGAACCTTAAATGTCACTGTGATGTATTTGTTCTGAAGTACCTTTATAATCTTTTCTGATAAGAAAATACTGGCGCCACGAAAAACCGTAGTTTGGGAGACCATGTAAAAATATTACAATAAAAAAAAAAAAAAATAGGATTATACCTTGGAAATAATATCTTATTGAACCTTTAATGACACTGTAATGTGTCTGGACTTAAGTCCAAAGATAGTCTTTTCTGATCAGAAAGTACTCACCTGATGAAAAACCGTAGTTAAGGGCGGACATGTAATATATATTACAATAAAAATAAAGAAAATTACGATTAGATTTTGACACTGTACAGTGCTCTCTCAAGAGTTAATTTTTTTATAATATCATATAATGATAATATGATACAGCTTAAATAATGTAGTGTACTTGAAATATATAACACGAGGTGACATATATAATAACAGGTTACAAGCCTTATGAAAGACCGTAGTTATTGTGACCATGCAAAAATATTAGGATTGAACATCAATGTAACTAAGATTATAACTTGACACAATCAACTGATCTGTTAATCGTTTTTCTACCATATCAAACACTATACATTCAGTCAATAACACTACATTATGTGCTAATCGAACATCGTTGTTAACAATAGCAAATGTGGCGACCAGATTAAATACTGAACTACCACATTAAGACACTATTTACATAACGACTACTTGGTGTACGCAGTCGTTTGAAATGATATCTTATTGAACCTTAAATATCACTGTGATGTATTTGTTCTGAAGTACCTTTGGAATCTTTTCTAATAAGAAAATACTGCCGCCAAGAAAAACCGTAGTTAGGGCTACCATGTAAAAAATATTAGAATAGAAATAAATAAAACTAGGATTATACCTTTGAAATGATATCTTATTGAACCTTAAATGGCACTCGTATGTGTCTGCATTTAAGTACAAGGGTAGTCTTTTCTGATCAGAAAGTACTGACCTGATGAAAAACCGTAGTTAGGGCGACCATGAAATATATCTTGCAATAAAAATTCATAACGATTAAATCGTAATACTGTACAGTGCTCTCTCAAGAGTTAATTATTTTATAATATCATATAATGATATTATGATGCAGCTTAAATCATCTAATGTACTTGAAATACATAACACGAGGAGACATATGTGATAACAGGTTACTAGCCTTATGAAAGACCGTAGTTACGGTGACCAGGCAATAAATATTAGGACTAAAAATAAATGTAACTAGGATTGTACCTTGACACAATCAACTGATCTGTTAATCGTTTTTCTACCCGATCAAACACTATACATTCAGTCAATAACACCACATAATGCGATAATCGAACATTGTTGTTAAAAATCGTTATTGTGGCGAACAGAATAAATACTGTACTACCACATTAAGACACTATTTACATAACGACTACTTGCTGAAATCAGTCGTTGGACATTATATCATAGTTTATCTTAAATGACACTGTAATGCATTTGGACTACAGTACACTTGGAGTATAGTACTGGCCTCATGAAAAACCGTACTTAGGGCGACCATGTAACATATATTACAACAAATATAAAAAAAATAACGATTAAATCTTGACACTGTACAGTGCTTTCGCAAGAGTTACTTATTATATTATATTATATAATGATATCATGATGCAGCTTAAATAATATAATGTACTTGAAAAACATAACACGAGGAGACATATGTGGTAACAGATTACTAGTATTATGAAAGACCGTAGTTATGGTGACCATGCAATAAATATTAAGATTAAAAATAAATGTAACTAGGATTATACCTTGACACAATCAACTGATCTGTTAATCGTTTTTCTACCCTATCAAACACTATACATTCAGTCAATAATACCACATAATGTGATAATCGAACATCGTTGTTAAAAATCATTATTTTGGCGAACAGAATAAATACTGTACTACCACATTAAGACACTATGTACATAACGATTTCTTGCTGAATGCAGTCGTTTGAAATAATATATTATTGAACCCTTAATGTCACTGCGTTCTATTTGTACTGAAATACAATTGAAATCTTTTCTGATAAGAAAATACTGGCGCCATGAAAAACCATAGTTAGGGCGACCATGTAATAAATAATCGAATAGAAATAAATAAAACCAGGATTATACCTTGGAAATAATATCTTATTGAACCTTAAATGGCACTCTAATGTGTCTGCATTTAAGTAAAAGGATAGTCTTTTCTGATCAGAAAGTACAGACGTGATGAAAAACCGTAGTTAGGGCGACCATGTAATATATATTACAATAAAAATAAATAACGATTAAATCGTAACACTGTACAGTGCTCTCTCAAGAGTTAATTATTTTATAATATCATATAATGATATTATGATGCAGCTTAAATCAGGAAATGTACTTGAAATACATAACACGAGGAGACATATGTGATAACATGTTACTTGCCTTATGAAAGACCGTAGTTATGGTGACCATGCAATAAATATTAAGACTAAATATAAATGTAACTAGGATTGTACCTTGACACAATCAACTGATCTGTTAATCGTTTTTCTACAATATCAAACACTATACATTAAATCAATAACACCACATAATGTGATAATCGAACATCGTTGTTAAAAATCGTTATTGTGGCGAACAGAATAAATACTGTACTACCACATTAAGACACTATGTACATAACGATTTCTTGCTGAATGCAGTCGTTTGAAATAATATATTATTGAACCGTTCATGTCATGCGATCTATTCGGACTGTAGTATAATTGGAATCTTTTCTGATAAGAAAATACTCGCGCCATGAAAAACCATAGTTGGGGCGACCATGTCATCAATATTCGAATAGAAATAAATAAAACTAGGATTATACCTTGGAAATGATATCTTATTGAACCTTAAATGGCACTCTAATGTGTCTGCATTTAAGTGAAAGGATAGTCTTTTCTGATCAGAAAGTACAGACGTGATGAAAAACCGTAGTTAGGGCGACCATGTGATATAATTACAATAAAAATAAAGAAAATTACGATTAGATTTTGACACTGTACAGTGCTCTCTCAAGAGTTACTTATTATATAATATCATATGATGATATTATGATACAGCTTAAATAATGTAGTGTACTTGAAATATATAACACGAGGTGATATATGTGATAACAGGTTACTAGCCTTATGAAAGACCGCAGTTATGATGACCATGCAATAAATATTAAGATTAAAAATAAATGTAACTAGGATTATACCTTGACACAATTAACTGATCTGTTAATCGTTTTTTTTACCCTAGTGGACACTATACATTCAGTCAATAACACCACATAATGTGATAATCGAACATCGTTGTTAAAAATCGCAATTGTGGCGACCAGATTAAATACTGTACTACCACATTAAGACACTATTTACATAACGACTACTTGCTGAAATCAGTCGTTGGACATTATATCATAGTTTAACTTCAATGACACTGTAATGCATTTGGACTACAGTACACTTGGAGTATAGTACTGGCCTCATGATAAACCGTATTTAGGACGACCATGTAACATATATTACAACAAATATAAAGAAATAACGATTAAATCTTGACACTGTACAGTGCTTTCGCAAGAGGTAATTATTATCTTATATTATATAATGATATTATGATGCAGCTTAAATAATATAATGTACTTGAAATACATAACACGAGGAGACATATGTGGTAACAGATTACTAGTATTATGATAGACGTAGTTATGGTGACCATGCAATAAATATTAAGATTAAAAATAAATGTAACTAGGATTATACCTTGACACAATTAACTGATCTGTTAATCGTTTTTTTTTTACACTATTGAACACTATACATTCAGTCAATAACACCACATAATGTGATAATCGAACATCGTTGTTAAAAATCGTTATTGTGGCAACCAGATTAAATACTGTACTACCACATTAAGACACTATTTACATAACGACTACTTGCTGAACGCAGTCGTTTGAAATGATATCTTATTGAACCTTAAATGTCACTGTGATGTATTTGTTCTGAAGTACCCCTGGAATCTTTTCTGATAAGAAAATACTGGCGCCAAGAAAAACCGTAGTTAGGGCGACCATGTAAAAAATATTACAATGAAAAAAATAATAAAACTAGGATTATACCTTGGAAATAATATCTTATTGAACTTTTATTGACACTGTAATGTGTCTGGACTTAGGTCCAAAGATAGTCTTTTCTGATCAGAAAGTACTGACCTGATGAAAAACCGTAGTTAGGGTGGCCATGTGATATATATTACAATAAAAATAAAGAAAATTACGATTAGATTTTGACACTGTACAGTGCTCTCTCAAGAGTTACTTATTTTATAACATCATATGATGATATTATGATACAGCTTAAATAATGTAGTGTACTTGAAATATATAACACGAGGAGACATATGTGATAACATGTTACTAGCCTTATGAAAGACCGCAGTTATGATGACCATGCAATAAATATTAAGATTAAAAAAAAATGTAACTAGGATTATACCTTGACACAATTAACTGATCTGTTAATCGTTTTTTTACCCTATCGGACACTATACATTCAGTCAATAACACCACATAATGTGATAATCGAACATCGTTGTTAAAAATCGTTATTGTGGCGACCAGATTGAATACTGTACTACCACATTAAGACACTATTTACATAGCGACTACTTGCTGAACGCAGTCGTTTGAACTGATATCTTATTGAACCTTAAATGTCACTGTGATGTATTTGTTCTGAAGTACCCCTGGAATCTTTTCTGATAAGAAAATACTGGCGCCAAGAAAAACCGTAGTTTGGGAGACCATGTAAAAATATTACAATAAAAAAAAAATAAAACTAGGATTATACCTTGGAAATGATATCTTATTGAACCTTAAATGGCACTCTAATGTGTCTGCATTTAAGTACAAGGATAGTCTTTTCTGATCAGAAAGTACTGACATGATGAAAAACCGTAGTTAGTGCGACTATGTAATATATATTACAATAAAAATCAATAACGATTAAATCTTTACACTGTACAGTGCTCTCTCAAGAGTTACTTATTTTATAATATTATATAATGATATTATGATGAAGCTTAAATCATATAATGTACTTGAAATACATAACACGAGGAGACATATGTTATAACAGGTTACTAGCCTTATGAAAGACCGTAGTTATGATGACCATGTAATAAATAATAAGACTAAATATAAATGGAACTAGGATTGTACCTTGACACAATCAACTGATCTGTTAATCGTTTTTTCTACCCTATCAAACACTATAAATTCAGTCAATAACACCATATAATGTGATAATCGAACATCGTTGTTAAAAATCGCAATTGTGGCAACCAGATTAAATACTGTACTACCACATTAAGACACTATTTACATAACGACTACGTGCTGAACGCAGTCGTTTGAAATGATATCTTATTGAACCTTAAATGTCACTGTGATGTATTTGTTCTGAAGAAACTTTGGAATCTTTTCTGATAAGAAAAACACTGGCGCCACGAAAAACCGTAGTTAGGGTGACCAGGTAAAAAATATTACAATGAAAAAAAAAAACAAAAAAACTAGGATCATACCTTGGAAATAATATCTTATTGAACCTTTATTGACACTGTAATGTGTCTGGACTTAAGTCCAAAGATAGTCTTTTCTGATCAGAAAGTACTGACCTGATGAAAAACCGTAGTTAGGGTGGCCATGTGATATATATTACAATAAAAATAAAGAAAATTACGATTAGATTTTGACACTGTACAGTGCTCTCTCAAGAGTTACTTATTTTATAATATCATATGATGATATTATGATACAGCTTAAATAATGTAATGTACTTGAAATACATAACACGAGGAGACATATGTGATAACAGATTACTAGTATTATGAAAGACCGTAGTTATGGTGACCATGCAATAAATATTAGGATTAAACATAAATGTAATTAGGATTATACCGTGACACAATCAACTGATCTGTTAAGGGTTTTTCTACCCTGTCAAACACTATACATTCAGCCAATAACACCACATAATGTGATAATCGAACATCGTTGTTAAAAATCGCAATTGTGGCGACCAGATTAAATACTGAACTACCACATTAAGACACTATTTACATAACGACTACTTGCTGAAATCAGTCGTTGGACATTATATCATAGTTTATCTTTAATGACACTGTAATGCATTTGGACTACAGTACACTTGGAGTATAGTACTGGCCTCATGAAAAACCGTACTTAGGGCGACCATGTAACATATATTACAACAAATATAAAAAAATAACGATTAAATCTTGACACTGTACAGTGCTTTCGCAAGAGTTAATTATTATATTATATTATATAATGATATTATGATGCAGCTTAAATAATATAATGTACTTGAAATACATAACACGAGGAGACATATGTGGTAGCAGATTACTAGTATTATGAAAGACGTAGTTATGGTGACCATGCAATAAATATTAAGATTAAAAATAAATGTAACTAGGATTATACCTTGACACAATTAACTGATCTGTTAATCGTTTTTTTTACCCTATCGGACACTATACATTCAGTTAATAACACAACATAATGTGATAATCGAACATCGTTGTTAAAAATCGTTATTGTGGCGACCAGATTGAATACTGTACTACAGCAATTAAGACACTATTTACATAACGACTACTTGCTGAATGCAGTCGTTTGAAATAATATATTATTGAACCGTTAATGTCACTGCGATCTATTTGTACTAAAATACAATTGGAATCTTTTCTGATAAGAAAATACTGGCGCCATGAAAAACCATAGTTAGGGCGACCATGTAATAAATATTCGAATAGAAATAAATAAAACTAGGATTATACCTTGGAAATGATATCTTATTGAACCTTAAATGGCACTTTAATGTGTCTGCATTTAAGTAAAAGGATGGTCTTTTCTGATCAGAAAGTACTGACCTGATGAAAAACCGTAGTTAGGGCGACCATGTAATATATATTACAATAAAAAATCTATAACGATTAAATCTTTACACTGTACAGTGCTCTCTCAAGAATTAATTATTTTATAATATTATATAATGATATTATGATGAAGCTTAAATCATATAATGTACTTGAAATACATAACACGAGGAGGCATGTGTAACAGGTTACTAGCCTTATGAAAGACCGTAGTTATGGTGACCATGCAATAAATATTAGGATTAAACATGAAGGTTACTAAGATTATAACTTGACACAATCAACTGATCTGTTAATCGTTTTTTTCTACCCTATCAAACACTATACATTCAGTCAATAACACCACATAATGTGATAATCGAACATCGTTGTTAAAAATCGTTATTGTGGCGACCAGATTAAATACTGTACTACCACATTAAGACACTATTTACATAACGACTAATTGCTTAATGCAGTCGTTTGAGATAATATATCATTGAACCGTTAATGTCACTACGATCTATTTGTACTGAAATACAATTGAAATCTTTTCTGATAAGAAAATACTGGCACCATGAAAAACCATAGTTAGGGCGACCATGTAATAAATATTAGAATAGAAATAAATAAAACTAGGATTATACTTTGGAAATAATATCTTATTTAACCTTAAATGGCACTCTAATGTGTCTGCATTTAAGTACAAGGATAGTCTTTTCTGATCAGAAAGTACTGACCTGATGAAAAACCGTAGTTAGAGCGACCATATAATAGATATTACAACAAAAATAAATATCGATTAAATCTTTACACTGTACAGTGCTCTCTCAAGAGTTAATTATTATATTTTATTATATAATGATATTATGAGGCAGCTTAAATAATGTAATGTACTTGAAATACATAACACGAGGAGACATATGTGATAACAGATTACTAGTATTATGAAAGACCGTAGTTATGGTGACCATGCAATAAATATTAGGATTAAACATGAATGTAATTAGGATTATACCGTGACACAATCAACTGATCTGTTAAGGGTTTTTCTACCCTGTCAAACACTATACATTCAGCCAATAACACCACATAATGTGATAATCGAACATCGTTGTTAAAAATCGCAATTGTCGCGACCAGATTAAATACTGAACTACCACATTAAGACACTATTTACATAACGACTACTTGCTGAAATCAGTCGTTGGACATTATATCATAGTTTATCTTAAATGACACTGTAATGCATTTGGACTACAGTACACTTGGAGTATAGTACTGGCCTCATGAAAAACCGTACTTAGGGCGACCATGTAACATATATTACAACAAATATAAAGAAATAACGATTAAATCTTGACACTGTACAGTGCTTTCGCAAGAGTTAATTATTATATTATATTATATAATGATATTATGATGCAGCTTAAATAATATAATGTACTTGAAATACATAACACGAGGAGACATATGTGGTAGCAGATTACTAGTATTATGAAAGACGTAGTTATGGTGACCATGCAATAAATATTAAGATTAAAAATAAATCTAACTAGGATTATACCTTCACACAATTAACTGATCTGTTAATCGTTTTTTTTACCCTATCGGACACTATACATTCAGTTAATAACACAACATAATGTGATAATCGAACATCGTTGTTAAAAATCGTTATTGTGGCGACCAGATTGAATACTGTACTACAGCAATTAAGACACTATTTACATAACGACTACTTGCTGAATGCAGTCGTTTGAAATAATATATTATTGAACCGTTAATGTCACTGCGATCTATTTGTACTAAAATACAATTGGAATCTTTTCTGATAAGAAAATACTGGCGCCATGAAAAACCATAGTTAGGGCGACCATGTAATAAATATTCGAATAGAAATAAATAAAACTAGGATTATACCTTGGAAATGATATCTTATTGAACCTTAAATGGCACTTTAATGTGTCTGCATTTAAGTAAAAGGATGGTCTTTTCTGATCAGAAAGTACTGACCTGATGAAAAACCGTAGTTAGGGCGACCATGTAATATATATTACAATAAAAATCTATAACGATTAAATCTTTACACTGTACAGTGCTCTCTCAAGAATTAATTATTTTATAATATTATATAATGATATTATGATGAAGCTTAAATCATATAATGTACTTGAGATACATAACACGAGGAGACATATGTTATAACAGGTTACTAGCCTTATGAAAGACCGTAGTTATGGTGACCATGCAATAAATAATAAGACTAAATATAAATGGAACTAGGATTGTACCTTGACACAATCAACTGATCTGTTAATCGTTTTTCTACCCTATCAAACACTATAAATTCAGTCAATAACACCATATAATGTGATAATCGAACATCGTTGTTAAAAATCGGTGTTGTGGCGACCAGATTAAATACTGTACTACCACATTAAGACACTATTTACATAACGACTACTTGCTGAATGCAGTCGTTTGAAATAATATAATATTGAACCGTTTATGTCACTGCGATCTATTTGGACTGAAGTACACTTGAAATCTTTTCTGATAAGAAAATAATGGCACCATGAAAAAACATAGTTAGGGCGACCATGTTATTATATATTACAATAAGAATAAATAAAACTAGGATTATAACTTTGAAATAATATCCTATTGAACCTTAGAGGGCACTCTAATGTGTCTGCATTTAAGTACAAGGATAGTCTTTTCTGATCAGAAAGTACTGACCTGATGAAAAACCGTAGTTAGAGCGATCATATAATATATATTACAATAAAAATAAATATCGATTAAATCTTTACACTGTACAGTGCTCTCTCAAGAGTTAATTATTATATTATATTATATAATGATATTATGAGGCAGCTTAAATAATGTAATGTACTTGAAATACATAACACGAGGAGACATATGTGATAACAGATTACTAGTATTATGAAAGACCGTAGTTATGGTGACCGTGCAATAAATATTAGGATTAAACATAAATGTAATTAGGATTATACCGTGACACAATCAACTGATCTGTTAATGGTTTTTCTACCCTATCAAACACTATACATTCAGCCAATAACACCACATAATGTGATAATCGAACATCGTTGTTAAAAATCGCAATTGTGGCGACCAGATTAAATACTGTGCTACCACATTAAGACACTATTTACATAACGACTACTTGCTAAATGCAGTTGTTTGAAATAATATAATATTGAACCGTTAATGTCACTGCGATCTATTTGGATTGAAGTACACTTGGAATCTTTTCTGATAAGAAAATACTGGCACCATGAAAAACCATAGTTAGGGCGACCATGTAATCTATATTAGAATAGAAATCAATAAAACTAGGATTATACCTTGGAAATGATATCTTATTGAACCTTAAATGGCACTCTAATGTGTCTGGATTTAAGTACAAGGATAGTCTTTTCTGAGAGTACTGACCTGATGAAAAACCGTAGTTAGGGCGACCATGTAATATATATTACAATAAAAATAAAGAAAATTACGATTAGATTTTGACACTGTACAGAGCGCTCTCAAGATTTAATTATTATATTATATTATATAATGATATTATGATGCAGCATAAATATTGTAATGTACTTGAACTACATAACACGAGGAGACATATGTGGTAACAGATTACTAGCCTTATGAAAGACCGTAGTTATGGTGACCATGCAATAGATATTAATATTAAAAATAAATGTAGCTTGGATTATACATTGACACAATCAACTGATCTGTTAATCGTTTTCTACCCTATCAAACACTATACAATCAGTCAATAACACTTCATAATCGAACATCGTTGTTAAAATCGTTATTGTGGCGACCAGATTAAATGCTGTACTACCACATTAAGACACTATTTACATAACGACTACTTGCTGAATGCAGTCGTTTGAAATGATATCTTATTGAACATTAAATGTCACTGCGATCTATTTGGACTGAAGTACACTTCGAATCTTTTCTGATAAGAAAATACTGGCACCATGAAAAACCATAGTTAGGGCGACCATGTAATAAATATTAGAATAGAAAAATATAAAACTAGGATTATACCTTGGAAATGGTGACCATGCAATAAATATGAAGACTAAAAATGAGTGTAACTAGGATTGTACCTTGACACAATCAACTGATCTGTTAATCGTTTTTCTACCCTATCAAACACTATAAATTCAGTCAATAACACCATATAATGTGATAATCGAACATCGTTGTTAAAAATGGTAATTGTGGCGACCAGATTGAATACTGTACTACCACATTAAGACACTATTTACATAACGACTACTTGCTGAAATCAGTCATTGGAAATTATATCATAGTTTATCTTAAATGACACTGTAGTGTATTTGGAATACAGTACACTTGGAGTATAGTACTGGCCTCATGAAAAACCGTACTTAGGGAGACCATGTAACATATATTACAACAAATATAAAGAAATAACGATTAAATCTTGACACTGTACAGTGCTTTCGCAAGAGTCAATTATTATATTATATTATATAATGATATTATGATGCAGCTTAAATCATATAATGTACTTGAAATACATAACACGAGGAGACATATGTGGTAACAGATTACTAGTATTATGAAAGACGTAGTTATGGTGACCATGCAATAAATATTAAGATTAAAAATAAATGTAACTAGGATTATACCTTGACACAATTAACTGATCTGTTAATCGTATTTTTTTACCCTATTGAACACTATACATTTAGTCAATAACACCACATAATGTGATAATCGAACATCGTTGTTAAAACTCGTTATTGTGGCGACCTGATTGAATACTGTACTACCACATTAAGACACTATTTACATAACGACTACTTGCTGAAATCAGTCGTTGGACATTATATCATAGTTTATCTTAAATGACACTGTAATGCATTTGGACTACAGTACACTTGGAGTATAGTACTGGCCTCATGAAAAACCGTATTTAGGGCGACCATGTAACATATATTACAACAACTATCAAGAAATAACGATTAAATCTTGACACTGTACAGTGCTTTCGCAAGAGTTAATTATTATATTATATTATATAATGATATCATGATGCAGCTTAAATAATATAATGTACATGAAATACATAACACGAGGAGACATATGTGATAACATGTCACTAGCCTTATGAAAGACCGTAGTTATGGTGACGATGCAATAAATATTAAGACTAAAAATAAATATTTACATTTTCACTTCGCTCCGCCTCAATGAACATAGTAAACTCAGATCACTTCATTTCCCGTTGAAGATTTTGGGTCGCGTGCTTCTGTTCTGAGAGACGAATCACTTTCTTGCCGGCGTGTGAATACATTCACTGGGTTTACAATGGCGATCGAGTTCTGTACCGCCTCAGACTTGAATGCACTTTCATGTTGTGAATTGTGTGACATTGTTATAAACGTATATGAACACAAGTGGAATAGCCGCTTGATGTGCTAATAAAAATGCCAATATAATGCAGACAGTTTAGAAAACAGGATCTGACAGAACACTGACACTCTCGATTGCACCGAGCTCATGACCTACGTAGCGCAGTAGGTCTAACGTTAGCTGTATCTCGAATGCCATGCTTAATACCATTTCAGTGGTCACAGAAAATAAACCTAAATTTAAACATTATTTAACAACACAAAACAGACTGGTAGCAGAAGTATGCTATATCGAGAACAAGGACAGGACACACATTATTATCGTAATTTGACTCAATCTAAACATATGGAGGACACAAGTTTCCGGCTGTCGAATACCGCCAATTTTCAAATCAATGTTTCTTTACTTACTATTATCAGAATTTACATCCCAAAACGCCAGTGCGACAATGAAATCCAATATTTCAAGAACACCATGTACATCACCAGCTAACCTGCGACTAAAATCCACATTGTTACACTTTTTCTCGAGCTCTGAATATCCCGGCTAGACTGCATCACATCATTTTTTTTAACCGAGTCCCTGTGTCTCGAGTGACCAAATCACACACATACTATACTGTCAACACTGCACCTAAAATTCGTATCTATATGGGTATTGCTAAGTTTGTATTATACAATATCATAAATATTTGTTATAAATGAACATTTTACCTTGAAAATATCGTATCTATGTGTATCAACATCGTAATAATCAAAACGTGTATGGCACTATATTTTGTGTTGCCTTGGCGACGAGAATAGTTGACTGTCTGCTGTTCCACTACTGTGCACACATGTACGATAAGTATAACAATGTTACAAAGTGACGCACTTACGTCACACTGTTGCGACCGAATTTTGCAATCTGGTGGCGAAGTTTTAAATTTGGTTAACGTAAATATAAGGATTGATTGTCAATTTTGTTGCTTGCATGGACTGATGAAGGGAAGTGAACCTCGTGCAAATGGTACATGAACTGCTTCGGAGTTCACTTCATTTGCACGAGGTTCACTTCCCTTCATCAGTCCATGCAAGTAACAAAATTGACAATCAATCCTTAAATGTAACTAGGATTGTACCTTGACACAATCAACTGATCCGTTAATCGTTTTTCTACCCTATCAAACACTATAAATTCAGTCAATAACACCATATAATGTGATAATCGAACATCGTTGTTAAAAATCGTTATTGTGGCGACCAGATTGAATACTGTACTACCACATTAAGACACTATTTACATAACGACTACTTGCTGAATGCAGTCGTTTGAAAGAATATATTATTGAACCGTTAATGTCACTGCGATCTATTTGTACTAGAATACAATTGAAATCTTTTCTGATAAGAACATACGGGCGCCATCAAAAACCATAGTTGGGGCGACAATGTAATAAATATTCGAATAGAAATAAATAAAACTAGGATTATACCTTGGAAATGATATCTTATTGAACCTTAAATGGCACTCTAATGTGTCTGCATTTAAGTAAAAGGATAGTCTTTTCTGATCAGAAAGTACTGACCTGATGAAAAACCGTAGTTAGGGCGACCATGTAATATATATTACAATAAAAATAAATAACGATTAAATCTTTACACTGTACAGTGCTCTCTCAAGAGTTAATTATTTTATAATATTATATAATGATATTATGATGCAGCTTAAATCATATAATTTACTCGAAATACATGACACGAGGAGACATGTGTGATAACAGGTTACTAGCCTTATGAAAGACCGTAGTTATGGTGACCATGCAATAAATATTAAGACTAAATATAAATGTAACTAGGATTGTACCTTGACACAATCAACTGATCTGTTAATCGTTTTTCTACAATATCAAACACTATACATTCAGTCAATAACACCACATAATGTGATAATCGAACATCGTTGTTAAAAATCGCAATTGTGGCAACCAGATTAAATACTGTACTACCACATTAAGACACTATTTACATAACGACTACTTGCTGAACGCAGTCGTTTGAAATGATATCTTATTGAACCTTAAATGTCACTGTGATGTATTTGTTCTGAAGTACCCCTGGAATCTTTTCTAATAAGAAAATACTGGCGCCACGAAAAAGCGTAGTTAGGGCGACCATGTAAAAAATATTACAATAAAAAAAAATAAAACTAGGATTATACCTTGGAAATAATATCTTATTGAACCTCTATTGACACTGTAATGTGTCTGGACTTAAGTCCAAAGATAGTCTTTTCTGATCAGAAAGTACTGACCTGATGAAAAACCGTAGTTAGGGTGGCCATGTAACATATATTACAACAAATATAAAGAAATAACGATAAGATTTTGACACTGTACAGTGCTCTCTCAAGAGTTACTTATTTTATAACATCATATGATGATATTATGATACAGCTTAAATAATGTAGTGTACTTGAAATATATAACACGAGGAGACATATGTGATAACATGTTACTAGCCTTATGAAAGACCGCAGTTATGATAACCATGCAATAAATATAAAGATTAAAAAAAATGTAACTAAGATTATACCCTGACACAATTAACTGATCTGTTAATCGGGTTTTTTACCCTATCGGACACTATACATTCAGTCAATAACACCACATAATGTGATAATCGAACATCGTTGTTAAAAATCGTTATTGTGGCACCTGATTGAATACTGTACTACCACATTAAGACACTATTTACATAACTACTACTTGCTGAATGCAGTCGTTTGAAATAATATATTATTGAACCGTTAATGTCAATGCGATCTATTTGTACTGAAATACAATTGAAATCTTTTTTGATAAGAAAATACTGGCGCCATGAAAAACCATAGTTGGGGCGACCATGTAATAAATATTAGAATAGAAATAAATAAAACTAGGATTATACCTTGGAAATTATATCTTATTGAACCTTACATGGCACTCTAATGTGTCTGCATTTAAGTACAAGGATAGTCTTTTTTGATCAGAAAGTACTGACCTGATGAAAAACCGTAGTTAGGGCGACCATGTAATATATATTACAATAAAAATCTATAACGATTAAATCTTTTAAACTGTACAGTGCTCTCTCAATAATTAATTATTTTAAAATATTATATAATGATATTATGATGAAGCTTAAATCATATAATGTACTTGAAATACATAACACGAGGAGACATATGTTATAACAGGTTACTAGCCTTATGAAAGACCGCAGTTATGGAGACCATGCAATAAATATTAGGATTAAACATAAATGTAACTAAGATTATAACTTGACACAATCAACTGATCTGTTAATCGTTTTTCTACCCTATCAAGCACTATACATTTAGTCAATAACACTGCATTATGTGCTAATCGAACATTGTTGTTAAAAATCGCAATTGTGGCGACCAGATTAAATACTGTACTACCACATTAAGACACTATTTACATAACGACTACTTGCTGAAATCAGTCGTTGGACATTATATCATAGTTTATCTTAAATGACACTGTAATGCATTTGGACTATAGTACACTTGGAGTATAGTACTGGCCTCATGAAAAACCGTATTTAGGGCGACCATGTAACATATATTACAACAACTATCAAGAAATAACGATTAAATCTTGACACTGTACAGTGCTTTCGCAAGAGTTAATTATTATATTATATTATATAATGATATTATGATGCAGCTTAAATAATATAATGTACATGAAATACATAACACGAGGAGACATATGTGATAACATGTCACTAGCCTTATGAAAGACCGTAGTTATGGTGACCATGCAATAAATATTAAGACTAAAAATAAATGTAACTAGGATTGTACCTTGACACAATCAACTGATCTGTTAATCGTTTTTCTACAATATCAAACACTATAAATTCAGTCAATAACACCACATAATGTGATAATCGAACATCGTTGTTAAAAATCGTTATTGTGGCGACCAGATTGAATACTGTACTACCACATTAAGACACTATTTACATAACGACTACTTGCTGAATGCAGTCGTTTGAAATAATATATTATTGAACCGTTAATGTCACTGCAATCTATTTGTTCTGAAGTACCCCTGGAATCTTTTCTGATAAGAAAATACTGGCGCCAGGAAAACCCGTAGTAAGGGCGACCATGTAAAAAATATTACAATAAAAAATAAAATAAAACTAGGATTATACCTTGGAAATAATATCTTATTGAACTTTTATTGACACTGTAATGTGTCTGGACTTAAGTCCAAAGATAGTCTTTTCTGATCAGAAAGTACTGACCTGATGAAAAACCGTAGTTAGGGTGGCCATGTGATATATATTACAATAAAAATAAAGAAAATTACGATTAGATTTTGACACTGTACAGTGCTCTCTCAAGAGTTACTTATTTTATAACATCATATGATGATATTATGATACAGCTTAAATAATGTAGTGTACTTGAAATATATAACACGAGGAGACATAGATGATAACATGTTACCAGCCTGATGAAAGACCGCAGTTATGATGACCATGCAATAAATATTAAGATAAAAAAAAATGTAACTAGGATTATACCTTGACACAATTAACTGATCTGTTAATCGTTTTTTTTTACCCTATCGGACACTATACATTCAGTCAGTAACACCACATAATGTGATAATCGAACATCGTTGTTAAAAATCGTTATTGTGGCGACCTGATTGAATACTGTACTACCACATTAAGACACTATTTACATAACTACTACTTGCTGAATGCAGTCGTTTGAAATAATATATTATTGAACCGTTAATGTCAATGCGATCTATTTGTACTGAAATACAATTGAAATCTTTTTTGATAAGAAAATACTGGCGCCATGAAAAACCATAGTTGGGGCGACCATGTAATAAATATTAGAATAGAAATAAATAAAACTAGGATTATACCTTGGAAATGATATCTTATTGAACCTTACATGGCACTTTAATGTGTCTGCATTTAAGTACAAGGATAGTCTTTTTTGATCAGAAAGTACTGACCTGATGAAAAACCGTAGTTAGGGCGACCATGTAATATATATTACAATAAAAATCTATAACGATTAAATCTTTTAAACTGTACAGTGCTCTCTCAATAATTAATTATTTTAAAACATTTGATAATGATATTATGATGAAGCTTAAATCATATAATGTACTTGAAATACATAACACGAGGAGACATATGTTATAACAGGTTACTAGCCTTATGAAAGACCGCAGTTATGGAGACCATGCAATAAATATTAGGATTAAACATTAATGTAACTAAGATTATAACTTGACACAATCAACTGATCAGTTAATCGTTTTTCTACCCTATCAAGCACTATACATTTAGTCAATAACACTGCATTATGTGCTAATCGAACATTGTTGTTAAAAATCGCAATTGTGGCGACCAGATTAAATACTGTACTACCAACTTAAAACACTATTTACATAACGACTACTTGCTGAAATCAGTCGTTGGACATTATATCATAGTTTATCTTAAATGACACTGTAATGCATTTGGACTATAGTACACTTGGAGTATAGAACTGGCCTCATGAAAAACCGTATTTAGGGCGACCATGTAACATATATTACAACAACTATCAAGAAATAACGATTAAATCTTGACACTGTACAGTGCTTTTGCAAGAGTTAATTATTATATTATATTATATAATGATATCATGATGCAGCTTAAATAATATAATGTACATGAAATACATAACACGAGGAGACATATGTGATAACATGTCACTAGCCTTATGAAAGACCGTAGTTATGGTGACCATGCAATAAATATTAAGACTAAATATAAATGTAACTAGGATTGTACCTTGACACAATCAACTGATCTGTTAATCGTTTTTCTACGCTATCAAACACTATACATTAACTCAATAACACCACATAATGTGATAATCGATCATCGTTGTTAAAAATCGTTATTGTGGCGAACAGAATAAATACTGTACTACCACATTAAGACACTATGTACATAACGATTTCTTGCTGAATGCAGTCGTTTGAAATAATATATTATTGAACCGTTCATGTCATGCGATCTATTCGGACTGTAGTACAATTGGAATCTTTTCTGATAAGAAAATACTGGCGCCATGAAAAACCATAGTTGGGCGACCATGTCATCAATATTCGAATAGAAATAAATAAAACTAGGATTATACCTTGGAAATGATATCTTATTGAACCTTAAATGGCACTCTAATGTGTCTGCATTTAAGTGAAAGGATAGTCTTTTCTGATCAGAAAGTACAGACGTGATGAAAAACCGTAGTTAGGGCGAGCATGTGATATATATTACAATAAAAATAAAGAAAATTACGATTAGATTTTGACACTGTACAGTGCTCTCTCAAGAGTTACTTATTTTATAATATCATATGATGATATTATGATACAGCTTAAATAATGTAGTGTACTTCAAATAAATAACACGAGGAGACATATGTGATAACAGGTTACTAGCCTTATGAAAGACCGCAGTTATGGAGACCATGCAATAAATATTAGGATTAAACATAAATGTAACTAAGATTATAACTTGACACAATCAACTGATCTGTTAATCGTTTTTCTTCCCTATCAAACACTATACATTTAGTCAATAACACTACATTATGTGCCAATCGAACATCGTTGTTAAAAATCGCAATTGTGGCGACCAGATTGAATACTGTACTACCACATTAAGACACTATTTACATAACGACTACTTGCTGAAATCAGTCGTTGGACATTATATCATAGTTTATCTTAAATGACACTGTAGTGTATTTGGAATACAGTACACTTGGAGTATAGTACTGGCCTCATGAAAAACCGTACTTAGGGCGACCATGTAACATATATTACAACAAATATAAAGAAATAACGATGAAATCTTGACACTTTACAGTGCTCTCTCAAGAGTTATTTAATTATTTAATAATATCATATAATGATATTATGATGCAGCTTAAATCATCTAATGTACTTGAAATACATAACACGAGGAGACATATGTGATAACAGGTTACTAGCCTGATGAAAGACCGTAGTTATGGTGACCATGCAATAAATATTAAGACTAAAAATAAATGTAACTAGGATTATAACTTGACACAATTAACTGATCTGTTAATCGTTTTTCAACCCTATCAAACACTATACATTTAGTCAATAACACCACATAATGTGATAATCGAACATCGTTGTTAAAAATCGTTATTGTGGCGACCGATATAAATACTGTACTACCACATTAAGACACTATTCAGATAACGACTACTTGCTGAATGCAGTCGTTTGAAATAATATATTATTGAAACTTAAATGTCACTGTGATGTATTTGTTCTGAAGTACCTTTAGAATCTTTTCTGATAAGAAAATACTGGCGCCACGAAAAACCGTAGTTAGGGAGACCAAGTAAAAATATTACAATAAAAAAAATAATAAAACTAGGATTATACCTTGGAAATAATATCTTATTGAACCTTTATTGACACTGTAATGTGTCTGGACTTAAGTCCAAAGATAGTCTTTTCTGATCAGAAAGTACTGACCTGATGAAAAACGGTAGTTAGGGCGACCATGTAACATATATTACAACAAATATAAAGAAATAACGATAAGATTTTGACACTGTACAGTGCTCTCTCAAGAGTTAATTATTTTATAATATCATATAATGATAATATGATACAGCTTAAATAATGTAGTGTACTTGAAATAAATAACACGAGGAGACATATGTGATAACAGGTTACTAGCCTTATGAAAGACCGCAGTTATGATGACCATGCAATAAATATTAGGATTAAACATAAATGTAACTAAGATTATAACTTGACACAATCAACTGATCTGTTAATCGTTTTTCTACCCTATCAAACACTATACATTTAGTCAATAACACTACATTATGTGCTAATCGAACATCGTTGTTAAAAATCGCAATTGTGGCGACCAGATTGAATACTGTACTACCACATTAAGACACTATTTACATAACGACTACTTGCTGAAATCAGTCATTGGAAATTATATCATAGTTTATCTTAAATGACACTGTAGTGTATTTGGAATACAGTACACTTGGAGTATAGTACTGGCCTCATGAAAAACCGTACTTAGGGCGACCATGTAACATATATTACAACAAATATAAAGAAATAACGATTAAATCTTGACACTTTACAGTGCTTTCGCAAGAGTCAATTATCATATTATATTATATAATGATATTATGATGCAGCTTAAATAATATAATGTACTTGAAATACATAACACGAGGAGACATATGTGGTAACAGATTACTAGTATTATGAAAGACGTAGTTATGGTGACCATGCAATAAATATTAAGATTAAAAATAAATGTAACTAGGATTATACCTTGACACAATTAACTGATCTGTTAATCGTTTTTTTTTTTTTACCCTATTGAACACTATACATTTAGTCAATAACACCACATAATGTGATAATCGAACATCGTTGTTAAAAATCGTTATTGTGGCGACCAGATTGAATACTGTACTACAGCAATTAAGACACTATTTACATAACGACTACTTGCTGAAATGCAGTCGTTTGAAATAATATATTATTGCACCGTTAATGTCACTGCGATCTATTTGTACTAAAATACAATTGGAATCTTTTCTGATAAGAAAATACTGGCGCCATGAAAAATCATAGTTAGGGCGACCATGTAATAAATATTCGAATAGAAATAAATAAAACTAGGATTATACCTTGGAAATTATATCTTATTGAACCTTAAATGGCACTTTAATGTGTCTGCATTTAAGTACAAGGATAGTCTTTTCTGATCAGAAAGTACTGACCTGATGAAAAACCGTAGTTAGGGCGAACATGTAATATATATTACAATAAAAATCTATAACGATTAAATCTTTAAACTGTACAGTGCTCTCTCAAGAATTAATTATTTTATAATATTATATAATGATATTATGATGAAGCTTAAATCATAAAATGTACTTGAAATATATAACACGAGGAGATATATGTGATAACAGGTTACTAGCCTTATGAAAGACCGCAGTTATGATGACCATGCAATAAATATTAAGATTAAAAATAAATGTAACTAGGATTATACCTTGACATAATTAACTGATCTATTAATCTTTTTTTTACCCTATCGGACACTATACATTCAGTCAATAACACCACATAATGTGATAATCGAACATCATTGTTAAAAATCGTTATTGTGGCGACCAGATTGAATACTGTACTACCACATTAAGACACTATTTACATAGCGACTACTTGCTGAACTCAGTCGTTTGAAATGATATCTTATTGAACCTTAAATGTCACTGTGATGTATTTGTTCTGAAGTACCCCTGGAATCTTTTCTGATAAGAAAATACTGGCGCCAAGAAAAACCGTAGTTAGGGAGACCAAGTAAAAATATTACAATAAAAAAAATAATAAAACTAGGATTATACCTTGGAAATAATATCTTATTGAACCTTTATTGACACTGTAATGTGTCTGGACTTAAGTCCAAAGATAGTCTTTTCTGATCAGAAAGTACTGACCTGATGAAAAACGGTAGTTAGGGCGACCATGTAACATATATTACAACAAATATAAAGAAATAACGATAAGATTTTGACACTGTACAGTGCTCTCTCAAGAGTTAATTATTTTATAATATCATATAATGATAATATGATACAGCTTAAATAATGTAGTGTACTTGAAATAAATAACACGAGGAGACATATGTGATAACAGGTTACTAGCCTTATGAAAGACCGCAGTTATGATGACCATGCAATAAATATTAGGATTAAACATAAATGTAACTAAGATTATAACTTGACACAATCAACTGATCTGTTAATCGTTTTTCTACCCTATCAAACACTATACATTTAGTCAATAACACTACATTATGTGCTAATCGAACATCGTTGTTAAAAATCGCAATTGTGGCGACCAGATTGAATACTGTACTACCACATTAAGACACTATTTACATAACGACTACTTGCTGAAATCAGTCATTGGAAATTATATCATAGTTTATCTTAAATGACACTGTAGTGTATTTGGAATACAGTACACTTGGAGTATAGTACTGGCCTCATGAAAAACCGTACTTAGGGCGACCATGTAACATATATTACAACAAATATAAAGAAATAACGATTAAATCTTGACACTTTACAGTGCTTTCGCAAGAGTCAATTATCATATTATATTATATAATGATATTATGATGCAGCTTAAATAATATAATGTACTTGAAATACATAACACGAGGAGACATATGTGGTAACAGATTACTAGTATTATGAAAGACGTAGTTATGGTGACCATGCAATAAATATTAAGATTAAAAATAAATGTAACTAGGATTATACCTTGACACAATTAACTGATCTGTTAATCGTTTTTTTTTTTTTTACCCTATTGAACACTATACATTTAGTCAATAACACCACATAATGTGATAATCGAACATCGTTGTTAAAAATCGTTATTGTGGCGACCAGATTGAATACTGTACTACAGCAATTAAGACACTATTTACATAACGACTACTTGCTGAAATGCAGTCGTTTGAAATAATATATTATTGCACCGTTAATGTCACTGCGATCTATTTGTACTAAAATACAATTGGAATCTTTTCTGATAAGAAAATACTGGCGCCATGAAAAATCATAGTTAGGGCGACCATGTAATAAATATTCGAATAGAAATAAATAAAACTAGGATTATACCTTGGAAATTATATCTTATTGAACCTTAAATGGCACTTTAATGTGTCTGCATTTAAGTACAAGGATAGTCTTTTCTGATCAGAAAGTACTGACCTGATGAAAAACCGTAGTTAGGGCGAACATGTAATATATATTACAATAAAAATCTATAACGATTAAATCTTTAAACTGTACAGTGCTCTCTCAAGAATTAATTATTTTATAATATTATATAATGATATTATGATGAAGCTTAAATCATAAAATGTACTTGAAATATATAACACGAGGAGATATATGTGATAACAGGTTACTAGCCTTATGAAAGACCGCAGTTATGATGACCATGCAATAAATATTAAGATTAAAAATAAATGTAACTAGGATTATACCTTGACATAATTAACTGATCTATTAATCTTTTTTTTACCCTATCGGACACTATACATTCAGTCAATAACACCACATAATGTGATAATCGAACATCATTGTTAAAAATCGTTATTGTGGCGACCAGATTGAATACTGTACTACCACATTAAGACACTATTTACATAGCGACTACTTGCTGAACTCAGTCGTTTGAAATGATATCTTATTGAACCTTAAATGTCACTGTGATGTATTTGTTCTGAAGTACCCCTGGAATCTTTTCTGATAAGAAAATACTGGCGCCAAGAAAAACCGTAGTTAGGGCGACCTTGTCAAAAATATTACAATAAATAAAATAAAACTAGGATTATACCTTGGAAATAATATCTTATTGAACCTTTATTGACACTGTAATGTGTCTGAACTTAAGTCCAAAGATAGTCTTTTCTGATCAGAAAGTACTGACCTGATGAAAAACCGTAGTTAGGGTGGCCATGTGATATATATTACAATAAAAATAAAGAAAATTACGATTAGATTTTGACACTGTACAGTGCTCTCTCAAGAGTTACTTATTTTATAACATCATATGATGATATTATGATACAGCTTAAATAATGTAGTGTACTTGAAATATATAACACGAGGAGACATATGTGATAACATGTTACTACCCTTATGAAAGACTGCAGTTATGATGACCATGCAATAAATATTAAGATTAAAACAAATGTAACTATGATTATACCTTGACACAATTAACTGATCTGTTAATCGTTTTTTTACCCTATCGGACACTATACATTCAGTCAATAACACCACATAATGTGATAATCGAACATCGTTGTTAAAAATCGTTATTGTGGCGACCAGATTGAATACTGTACTACCACATTAAGACACTATTTACATAACGACTACTTGCTGAATGCAGTCGTTTGAAATAATATATTATTGAACCGTTAATGTCACTGCGATCTATTTGTACTAAAATACAATTGAAATCATTTCTGATAAGAACATACGGGCGCCATCAAAAACCATAGTTGGGGCGACCATGTAATAAATATTAGAATAGATATAAATAAAACTAGGATTATACCTTGAAAATGATATCTTAATGAACCTTACATGGCACTCTAATGTGTCTGCATTTTAGTACAAGGATAGTCTTTTCTGATCAGAAAGTACTGACCTGATGAAAAACCGTAGTTAGGGCGACCATGAAATATATATTGCAATAAAAATCAATAACGATTAAATCGTAACACTGTATAGTGCTCTCTCAAGAGTTAATTATATTATAATATCATATAATGATATTATGATGCAGCTTAAATCATCTAATGTACTTGAAATACATCACACGAGGAGACATATGTGATAACAGGTTACTAGCCTTATGAAAGACCGTAGTTATGGTGACCATGCAATAAATATTAAGACTAAATATAAATGTAACTAGGATTGCACCTTGACACAATCAACTGATCTGTTAATCGTTTTTCTACAATATCAAACACTATACATTCAGTCAATAACACCACATAATGTGATAATCGAACATCGTTGTTAAAAATCGTTATTGTGGCAACCAGATTAAATACTGTACTACCACATTAAGACACTATTTACATAACGACTACTTGCTGAACGCAGTCTTTTGAAATGATATCTTATTGAACCTTAAATGTCACTGTGATGTATTTGTTCTGAAGTACCCCTGGAATCTTTTCTGATAAGAAAAACACTGGCGCCACGAAAAACCGTAGTTAGGGCGACCAGGTAAAAAATATTACAATGAAAAATAAATAAAATTAGGATTATACCTTGGAAATAATATCTTATTGAACTTTTATTGACACTGTAATGTGTCTGGACTTAAGTCCAAAGATAGTCTTTTCTGATCAGTAAGTACTGACCTGATGAAAAACCGTAGTTAGGGTGGCCATGTGATATATATTATAATAAAAATAAAGAAAATTACGATTAGATTTTGACACTGTACAGTGCTCTCTCAAGAGTTACTTATTTTATAATATCATATGATGATATTATGATACAGCTTAAATAATGTAGTGTACTTGAAATATATAACACGAGGTGATATATGTGATAACAGGTTACTAGCCTTATGAAAGACCGCAGTTATGATGACCATGCAATAAATATTAAGATTAAAAATAAATGTAACTAGGATTATACCTCGACACAATTAACTGATCTGTTAATCGTTTTTTTTACCCTATCGGACACTATACATTCAGTCAATAACACCACATAATGTGATAATCGAACATCGTTGTTAAAAATCGCAATTGTGGCGACCAGATTAAATACTGTACTACCACATTAAGACACTATTTACATAACGACTACTTGCTGAAATCAGTCATTGGAAATTATATCATAGTTTATCTTAAATGACACTGTAGTGTATTTGGAATACAGTACACTTGGAGTATAGTACTGGCCTCATGAAAAACCGTACTTAGGGCGACCATGTAACATATATTACAACAAATATAAAGAAATAACGATTAAATCTTGACACTTTACAGTGCTTTCGCAAGAGTCAATTATCATATTATATTATATAATGATATTATGATGCAGCTTAAATAATATAATGTACTTGAAATACATAACACGAGGAGACATATGTGGTAACAGATTACTAGTATTATGAAAGACGTAGTTATGGTGACCATGCAATAAATATTAAGATTAAAAATAAATGTAACTAGGATTATACCTTGACACAATTAACTGATCTGTTAATCGTTTTTTTTTTTTTACCCTATTGAACACTATACATTTAGTCAATAACACCACATAATGTGATAATCGAACATCGTTGTTAAAAATCGTTATTGTGGCGACCAGATTGAATACTGTACTACAGCAATTAAGACACTATTTACATAACGACTACTTGCTGAAATGCAGTCGTTTGAAATAATATATTATTGCACCGTTAATGTCACTGCGATCTATTTGTACTAAAATACAATTGGAATCTTTTCTGATAAGAAAATACTGGCGCCATGAAAAATCATAGTTAGGGCGACCATGTAATAAATATTCGAATAGAAATAAATAAAACTAGGATTATACCTTGGAAATTATATCTTATTGAACCTTAAATGGCACTTTAATGTGTCTGCATTTAAGTACAAGGATAGTCTTTTCTGATCAGAAAGTACTGACCTGATGAAAAACCGTAGTTAGGGCGAACATGTAATATATATTACAATAAAAATCTATAACGATTAAATCTTTAAACTGTACAGTGCTCTCTCAAGAATTAATTATTTTATAATATTATATAATGATATTATGATGAAGCTTAAATCATAAAATGTACTTGAAATATATAACACGAGGAGATATATGTGATAACAGGTTACTAGCCTTATGAAAGACCGCAGTTATGATGACCATGCAATAAATATTAAGATTAAAAATAAATGTAACTAGGATTATACCTTGACATAATTAACTGATCTATTAATCTTTTTTTTACCCTATCGGACACTATACATTCAGTCAATAACACCACATAATGTAATAATCGAACATCATTGTTAAAAATCGTTATTGTGGCGACCAGATTGAATACTGTACTACCACATTAAGACACTATTTACATAGCGACTACTTGCTGAACTCAGTCGTTTGAAATGATATCTTATTGAACCTTAAATGTCACTGTGATGTATTTGTTCTGAAGTACCCCTGGAATCTTTTCTGATAAGAAAATACTGGCGCCAAGAAAAACCGTAGTTAGGGCGACCTTGTCAAAAATATTACAATAAATAAAATAAAACTAGGATTATACCTTGGAAATAATATCTTATTGAACTTTTATTGACACTGTAATGTGTCTGGACTTAAGTCCAAAGATAGTCTTTTCTGATCAGAAAGTACTGACCTGATGAAAAACCGTAGTTAGGGTGGCCATGTGATATATATTACAATAAAAATAAAGAAAATTACGATTAGATTTTGACACTGTACAGTGCTCTCTCAAGAGTTACTTATTTTATAACATCATATGATGATATTATGATACAGCTTAAATAATGTAGTGTACTTGAAATATATAACACGAGGAGACATATGTGATAACATGTTACTAGCCTTATGAAAGACCGCAGTTATGATGACCATGCAATAAATATTAAGATTAAAAAAAAATGTAACTAGGATTATACCTTGACACAATTAACTGATCTGTTAATCGTTTTTTTACCCCATCGGACACTATACATTCAGTCAATAACACCACATAATGTGATAATCGAACATCGTTGTTAAAAATCGTTATTGTGGCGACCAGATTGAATACTGTACTACCACATTAAGACACTATTTACATAGCGACTACTTGCTGAACGCAGTCGTTTGAAATGATATCTTATTGAACCTTAAATGTCACTGTGATGTATTTGTTCTGAAGTACCCCTGGGATCTTTTCTGATAAGAAAATACTGGCGCCAAGAAAAACCGTAGTTTGGGAGACCATGTAAAAATATTACAATAAAAAAAAATAAAACTAGGATTATACCTTGGAAATGATATCTTATTGAACCTTAAATGGCACTCTAATGTGTCTGCATTTAAGTACAAGGATAGTCTTTTCTGATCAGAAAGTACTGACATGATGAAAAACCGTAGTTAGTGCGACTATGTAATATATATTACAATAAAAATCAATAACGATTAAATCTTTACACTGTACAGTGCTCTCTCAAGAGTTACTTATTTTATAATATTATATAATGATATTATGATGAAGCTTAAATCATATAATGTTCTTGAAATACATAACACGAGGAGACATATGTTATAACAGGTTACTAGCCTTATGAAAGACCGTAGTTATGATGACCATGTAATAAATAATAAGACTAAATATAAATGGAACTAGGATTGTACCTTGACACAATCAACTGATCTGTTAATCGTTTTTTCTACCCTATCAAACACTATAAATTCAGTCAATAACACCATATAATGTGATAATCGAACATCGTTGTTAAAAATCGCAATTGTGGCAACCAGATTAAATACTGTACTACCACATTAAGACACTATTTACATAACGACTACGTGCTGAACGCAGTCGTTTGAAATGATATCTTATTGAACCTTAAATGTCACTGTGATGTATTTGTTCTGAAGAAACTTTGGAATCTTTTCTGATAAGAAAAACACTGGCGCCACGAAAAACCGTAGTTAGGGTGACCAGGTAAAAAATATTACAATGAAAAAAAAACAAAAAAACTAGGATCATACCTTGGAAATAATATCTTATTGAACCTTTATTGACACTGTAATGTGTCTGGACTTAAGTCCAAAGATAGTCTTTTCTGATCAGAAAGTACTGACCTGATGAAAAACCGTAGTTAGGGTGGCCATGTGATATATATTACAATAAAAATAAAGAAAATTACGATTAGATTTTGACACTGTACAGTGCTCTCTCAAGAGTTACTTATTTTATAATATCATATGATGATATTATGATACAGCTTAAATAATGTAGTGTACTTGAAATATATAACACGAGGAGATATATGTGATAACAGGTTACTAGCCTTATGAAAGACGGCAGTTATGATGACCATGCAATAAATATTAAGATTAAAAATAAATGTAAATAGGATTATACCTCGACACAATTAACTGATCTGTTAATCGTTTTTTTTACCCTATCGGACACTATACATTCAGTCAATAACACCACATAATGTGATAATCGAACATCGTTGTTAAAAATCGCTATTGTGGCGACCAGATTGAATACTGTACTACCACATTAAGACACTATTTACATAACGACTACTTGCTGAATGCAGTCGTTTGAAATAATATATTATTGAACCGGTAATGTCACTGCGATCTATTTGTACTAAAATACAATTGAAATCTTTTCTGATAAGAAAATACTGGCGCCATGAAAAACCATAGTTAGGGCGACCATGTAATAAATATTCGAATAGAAATAAATAAAACTAGGATTATACCTTGGAAATGATATCTTATTGAACCTTACATGGCACTCTAATTTGTCTGCATTTAAGTACAAGTATAGTCTTTTCTGATCAGAAAGTACTGACCTGATGAAAAACCGTAGTTAGGGCGACCATGTAATATATATTACAATAAAAATCTATAACGATTAAATCTTTACACTGTACAGTGCTCTCTCAAGAATTAATTATTTTATAATATCAAATAATGATATTATGATGCAGCTTAAATCATCTAATGTACTTGAAATACATAACACGAGGAGGCATGTGTAACAGGTTATTAGCCTTATGAAAGACCGTAGTTATGGTGACCATGCAATAAATATTAGGATTAAACATAAAGGTTACTAAGATTATAACTTGACACAATCAACTGATCTGTTAATCGTTTTTTTCTACACTATCAAACACTATACATTCAGTCAATAACACCACATAATGTGATAATCGAACATCGTTGTTAAAAATCGTTATTGTGGCGACCAGATTAAATACTGTACTACCACATTAAGACACTATTTACATAACGACTAATTGCTTAATGCAGTCGTTTGAAATAAGATATCATTGAACCGTTAATGTCACTACGATCTATTTGTACTGAAATCCAATTGAAATCTTTTCTGATAAGAAAATACTGGCACCATGAAAAACCATAGTTAGGGCGACCATGTAATAAATATTAGAATAGAAATAAATAAAACTAGGATTATACTTTGGAAATAATATCTTATTTAACCTTAAATGGCACTCTAATGTGTCTGCATTTAAGTACAAGGATAGTCTTTTCTGATCAGAAAGTACTGACCTGATGAAAAACCGTAGTTAGAGCGACCATATAATATATATTACAACAAAAATAAATATCGATTAAATCTTTACACTGTACAGTGCTCTCTCAAGAGTTAATTATTATATTTTATTATATAATGATATTATGAGGCAGCTTAAATAATGTAATGTACTTGAAATACATAACACGAGGAGACATATGTGATAACAGATTACTAGTATTATGAAAGACCGTAGTTATGGTGACCATGTAATAAATATTAGGATTAAACATAAATGTAATTAGGATTATACCGTGACACAATCAACTGATCTGTTAAGGGTTTTTCTACCCTGTCAAACACTATACATTCAGCCAATAACACCACATAATGTGATAATCGAACATCGTTGTTAAAAATCGCAATTGTGGCGACCAGATTAAATACTGAACTACCACATTAAGACACTATTTACATAACGACTACTTGCTGAAATCAGTCGTTGGACATTATATCATAGTTTATCTTTAATGACACTGTAATGCATTTGGACTACAGTACACTTGGAGTATAGTACTGGCCTCATGAAAAACCGTACTTAGGGCGACCATGTAACATATATTACAACAAATATAAAGAAATAACGATTAAATCTTGACACTGTACAGTGCTTTCGCAAGAGTTAATTATTATATTATGTTATATAATGATATTATGATGCAGCTTAAATAATATAATGTACTTGAAATACATAACACGAGGAGACATATGTGGTAGCAGATTACTAGTATTATGAAAGACGTAGTTATGGTGACCATGCAATAAATATTAAGATTAAAAATAAATCTAACTAGGATTATACCTTCACACAATTAACTGATCTGTTAATCGTTTTTTTTACCCTATCGGACACTATACATTCAGTTAATAACACAACATAATGTGATAATCGAACATCGTTGTTAAAAATCGTTATTGTGGCGACCAGATTGAATACTGTACTACAGCAATTAAGACACTATTTACATAACGACTACTTGCTGAATGCAGTCGTTTGAAATAATATATTATTGAACCGTTAATGTCACTGCGATCTATTTGTACTAAAATACAATTGGAATCTTTTCTGATAAGAAAATACTGGCGCCATGAAAAACCATAGTTAGGGCGACCATGTAATAAATATTCGAATAGAAATAAATAAAACTAGGATTATACCTTGGAAATGATATCTTATTGAACCTTAAATGGCACTTTAATGTGTCTGCATTTAAGTAAAAGGATGGTCTTTTCTGATCAGAAAGTACTGACCTGATGAAAAACCGTAGTTAGGGCGACCATGTAATATATATTACAATAAAAATCTATAACGATTAAATCTTTACACTGTACAGTGCTCTCTCAAGAATTAATTATTTTATAATATTATATAATGATATTATGATGAAGCTTAAATCATATAATGTACTTGAAATACATAACACGAGGAGGCATGTGTAACAGGTTACTAGCCTTATGAAAGACCGTAGTTATGGTGACCATGCAATAAATATTAGGATTAAACATAAAGGTTACTGAGATTATAACTTGACACAATCAACTGATCTGTTAATCGTTTTTTTCTACCCTATCAAACACTATACATTCAGTCAATAACACCACATAATGTGAAAATCGAACATCGTTGTTAAAAATCGTTATTGTGGCGACCAGATTGAATACTGTACTACAGCAATTAAGACACTATTTACATAACGACTACTTGCTGAATGCAGTCGTTTGAAATAATATATTATTGAACCGTTAATGTCACTGCGATCTATTTGTACTAAAATACAATTGGAATCTTTTCTGATAAGAAAATACTGGCGCCATGAAAAACCATAGTTAGGGCGACCATGTAATAAATATTCGAATAGAAATAAATAAAACTAGGATTATACCTTGGAAATGATATCTTATTGAACCTTAAATGGCACTTTAATGTGTCTGCATTTAAGTAAAAGGATGGTCTTTTCTGATCAGAAAGTACTGACCTGATGAAAAACCGTAGTTAGGGCGACCATGTAATATATATTACAATAAAAATCTATAACGATTAAATCTTTACACTGTACAGTGCTCTCTCAAGAATTAATTATTTTATAATATTATATAATGATATTATGATGAAGCTTAAATCATATAATGTACTTGAAATACATAACACGAGGAGGCATGTGTAACAGGTTACTAGCCTTATGAAAGACCGTAGTTATGGTGACCATGCAATAAATATTAGGATTAAACATAAAGGTTACTGAGATTATAACTTGACACAATCAACTGATCTGTTAATCGTTTTTTTCTACCCTATCAAACACTATACATTCAGTCAATAACACCACATAATGTGAAAATCGAACATCGTTGTTAAAAATCGTTATTGTGGCGACCAGATTAAATACTGTACTACCACATTAAGACACTATTTACATAATGACTAATTGCTTAATGCAGTCGTTTGAAATAATATATCATCGAACCGTTAATGTCACTACGATCTATTTGTACTGAAATACAATTGAAATCTTTTCTGATAAGAAAATACTGGCACCATGAAAAACCATAGTTAGGGCGACCATGTAATAAATATTAGAATAGAAATAAATAAAACTAGGATTATACTTTGGAAATAATATCTTATTTAACCTTAAATGGCACTCTAATGTGTCTGCATTTAAGTACAAGGATAGTCTTTTCTGATCAGAAAGTACTGACCTGATGAAAAACCGTAGTTAGAGCGACCATATAATAGATATTACAACAAAAATAAATATCGATTAAATCTTTACACTGTACAGTGCTCTCTCAAGAGTTAATTATTATATTTTATTATATAATGATATTATGAGGCAGCTTAAATAATGTAATGTACTTGAAATACATAACACGAGGAGACATATGTGATAACAGATTACTAATATTATGAAAGACCGTAGTTATGGTGACCATGCAATAAATATTAGGATTAAACATCAATGTAATTAGGATTATACCGTGACACAATCAACTGATCTGTTAAGGGTTTTTCTACCCTGTCAAACACTATACATTCAGCCAATAACACCACATAATGTGATAATCGAACATCGTTGTTAAAAATCGCAATTGTGGCGACCAGATTAAATACTGAACTACCACATTAAGACACTATTTACATAACGACTACTTGCTGAAATCAGTCGTTGGACATTATATCATAGTTTATCTTAAATGACACTGTAATGCATTTGGACTACAGTACACTTGGAGTATAGTACTGGCCTCATGAAAAACCGTACTTAGGGCGACCATGTAACATATATTACAACAAATATAAAGAAATAACGATTAAATCTTGACACTGTACAGTGCTTTCGCAAGAGTTAATTATTATATTATATTGTATAATGATATTATGATGCAGCTTAAATAATATAATGTACTTGAAATACATAACACGAGGAGACATATGTGGTAGCAGATTACTAGTATTATGAAAGACGTAGTTATGGTGACCATGCAATAAATATTAAGATTAAAAATAAATCTAACTAGGATTATACCTTCACACAATTAACTGATCTGTTAATCGTTTTTTTTACCCTATCGGACACTATACATTCAGTTAATAACACAACATAATGTGATAATCGAACATCGTTGTTAAAAATCGTTATTGTGGCGACCAGATTGAATACTGTACTACAGCAATTAAGACACTATTTACATAACGACTACTTGCTGAATGCAGTCGTTTGAAATAATATATTATTGAACCGTTAATGTCACTGCGATCTATTTGTACTAAAATACAATTGGAATCTTTTCTGATAAGAAAATACTGGCGCCATGAAAAACCATAGTTAGGGCGACCATGTAATAAATATTAGAATAGAAATAAATAAAACTAGGATTATACTTTGGAAATAATATCTTATTTAACCTTAAATGGCACTCTAATGTGTCTGCATTTAAGTACAAGGATAGTCTTTTCTGATCAGAAAGTACTGACCTGATGAAAAACCGTAGTTAGAGCGACCATATAATAGATATTACAACAAAAATAAATATCGATTAAATCTTTACACTGTACAGTGCTCTCTCAAGAGTTAATTATTATATTTTATTATATAATGATATTATGAGGCAGCTTAAATAATGTAATGTACTTGAAATACATAACACGAGGAGACATATGTGATAAGAGATTACTAATATTATGAAAGACCGTAGTTATGGTGACCATGCAATAAATATTAGGATTAAACATAAATGTAATTAGGATTATACCGTGACACAATCAACTGATCTGTTAGGGGTTTTTCTACCCTGTCAAACACTATACATTCAGCCAATAACACCACATAATGTGATAATCGAACATCGTTGTTAAAAATCGCAATTGTGGCGACCAGATTAAATACTGAACTACCACATTAAGACACTATTTACATAACGACTACTTGCTGAAATCAGTCGTTGGACATTATATCATAGTTTATCTTAAATGACACTGTAATGCATTTGGACTACAGTACACTTGGAGTATAGTACTGGCCTCATGAAAAACCGTAGTTAGGGCGACAATGTAACATATATTACAACAAATATAAAGAAATAACGATTAAATCTTGACACTGTACAGTGCTTTCGCAAGAGTTAATTATTATATTATATTGTATAATGATATTATGATGCAGCTTAAATAATATAATGTACTTGAAATACATAACACGAGGAGACATATGTGGTAGCAGATTACTAGTATTATGAAAGACGTAGTTATGGTGACCATGCAATAAATATTAAGATTAAAAATAAATCTAACTAGGATTATACCTTCACACAATTAACTGATCTGTTAATCGTTTTTTTTACCCTATCGGACACTATACATTCAGTTAATAACACAACATAATGTGATAATCGAACATCGTTGTTAAAAATCGTTATTGTGGCGACCAGATTGAATACTGTACTACAGCAATTAAGACACTATTTACATAACGACTACTTGCTGAATGCAGTCGTTTGAAATAATATATTATTGAACCGTTAATGTCACTGCGATCTATTTGTACTAAAATACAATTGGAATCTTTTCTGATAAGAAAATACTGGCGCCATGAAAAACCATAGTTAGGGCGACCATGTAATAAATATTCGAATAGAAATAAATAAAACTAGGATTATACCTTGGAAATGATATCTTATTGAACCTTAAATGGCACTTTAATGTGTCTGCATTTAAGTAAAAGGATGGTCTTTTCTGATCAGAAAGTACTGACCTGATGAAAAACCGTAGTTAGGGCGACCATGTAATATATATTACAATAAAAATCTATAACGATTAAATCTTTACACTGTACAGTGCTCTCTCAAGAATTAATTATTTTATAATATTATATAATGATATTATGATGAAGCTTAAATCATATAATGTACTTGAGATACATAACACGAGGAGACATATGTTATAACAGGTTACTAGCCTTATGAAAGACCGTAGTTATGGCGACCATGCAATACATAATAAGACTAAATATAAATGGAACTAGGATTGTACCTTGACACAATCAACTGATCTGTTAATCGTTTTTCTACCCTATCAAACACTATAAATTCAGTCAATAACACCATATAATGTGATAATCGAACATCGTTGTTAAAAATCGGTGTTGTGGCGACCAGATTAAATACTGTACTACCACATTAAGACACTATTTACATAACGACTACTTGCTGAATGCAGTCGTTTGAAATAATATAATATTGAACCGTTTATGTCACTGCGATCTATTTGGACTGAAGTACACTTGAAATCTTTTCTGATAAGAAAATAATGGCACCATGAAAAAACATAGTTAGGGCGACCATGTTATTATATATTACAATAAGAATAAATAAAACTAGGATTATAACTTTGAAATAATATCCTATTGAACCTTAGAGGGCACTCTAATGTGTCTGCATTTAAGTACAAGGATAGTCTTTTCTGATCAGAAAGTACTGACCTGATGAAAAACCGTAGTTAGAGCGATCATATAATATATATTACAATAAAAATAAATATCGATTAAATCTTTACACTGTACAGTGCTCTCTCAAGAGTTAATTATTATATTATATTATATAATGATATTATGAGGCAGCTTAAATAATGTAATGTACTTGAAATACATAACACGAGGAGACATATGTGATAACAGATTACTAGTATTATGAAAGACCGTAGTTATGGTGACCGTGCAATAAATATTAGGATTAAACATAAATGTAATTAGGATTATACCGTGACACAATCAACTGATCTGTTAATGGTTTTTCTACTCTGTCAAACACTATACATTCAGCCAATAACACCACATAATGTGATAATCGAACATCGTTGTTAAAAATCGCAATTGTGGCGACCAGATTAAATACTGTGCTACCACATTAAGACACTATTTACATAACGACTACTTGCTAAATGCAGTTGTTTGAAATAATATAATATTGAACCGTTAATGTCACTGCGATCTATTTGGATTGAAGTACACTTGGAATCTTTTCTGATAAGAAAATACTGGCACCATGAAAAACCATAGTTAGGGCGACCATGTAATCTATATTAGAATAGAAATCAATAAAACTAGGATTATACCTTGGAAATGATATCTTATTGAACCTTAAATGGCACTCTAATGTGTCTGGATTTAAGTACAAGGATAGTCTTTTCTGAGAGTACTGACCTGATGAAAAACCGTAGTTAGGGCGACCATGTAATATATATTACAATAAAAATAAAGAAAATTACGATTAGATTTTGACACTGTACAGAGCGCTCTCAAGATTTAATTATTATATTATATTATATAATGATATTATGATGCAGCATAAATATTGTAATGTACTTGAACTACATAACACGAGGAGACATATGTGGTAACAGATTACTAGCCTTATGAAAGACCGTAGTTATGGTGACCATGCAATAGATATTAATATTAAAATAAATGTAGCTTGGATTATACATTGACACAATCAACTGATCTGTTAATCGTTTTCTACCCTATCAAACACTATACAATCAGTCAATAACACTTCATAATCGAACATCGTTGTTAAAATCGTTATTGTGGCGACCAGATTAAATGCTGTACTACCACATTAAGACACTATTTACATAACGACTACTTGCTGAATGCAGTCGTTTGAAATGATATCTTATTGAACATTAAATGTCACTGCGATCTATTTGGACTGAAGTACACTTCGAATCTTTTCTGATAAGAAAATACTGGCACCATGAAAAACCATAGTTAGGGCGACCATGTAATAAATATTAGAATAGAAAAATATAAAACTAGGATTATACCTTGGAAATGGTGACCATGCAATAAATATGAAGACTAAAAATGAGTGTAACTAGGATTGTACCTTGACACAATCAACTGATCTGTTAATCGTTTTTCTACCCTATCAAACACTATAAATTCAGTCAATAACACCATATAATGTGATAATCGAACATCGTTGTTAAAAATGGTAATTGTGGCGACCAGATTGAATACTGTACTACCACATTAAGACACTATTTACATAACGACTACTTGCTGAAATCAGTCATTGGAAATTATATCATAGTTTATCTTAAATGACACTGTAGTGTATTTGGAATACAGTACACTTGGAGTATAGTACTGGCCTCATGAAAAACCGTACTTAGGGCGACCATGTAACATATATTACAACAAATATAAAGAAATAACGATTAAATCTTGACACTGTACAGTGCTTTCGCAAGAGTCAATTATTATATTATATTATATAATGATATTATGATGCAGCTTAAATAATATAATGTACTTGAAATACATAACACGAGGAGACATATGTGGTAACAGATTACTAGTATTATGAAAGACGTAGTTATGGTGACCATGCAATAAATATTAAGATTAAAAATAAATGTAACTAGGATTATACCTTGACACAATTAACTGATCTGTTAATCGTATTTTTTTTACCCTATTGAACACTATACATTTAGTCAATAACACCACATAATGTGATAATCGAACATCGTTGTTAAAACTCGTTATTGTGGCGACCAGATTGAATACTGTACTACAGCAATTAAGACACTATTTACATAACGACTACTTGCTGAATGCAGTCGTTTGAAATAATATATTATTGAACCGTTAATGTCACTGCGATATATTTGTACTAAAATACAATTGGAATCTTTTCTGATAAGAAAATACTGGCGCCATGAAAAACCATAGTTAGGGCGACCATGTAATAAATATTCGAATAGAAATAAATAAAACTAGGATTATACCTTGGAAATGATATCTTATTGAACCTTAAATGGCACTTTAATGTGTCTGCATTTAAGTAAAAGGATGGTCTTTTCTGATCAGAAAGTACTGACCTGATGAAAAACCGTAGTTAGGGCGACCATGTAATATATATTACAATAAAAATCTATAACGATTAAATCTTTACACTGTACAGTGCTCTCTCAAGAATTAATTATTTTAAAATATTATATAATGATATTATGATGAAGCTTAAATCATATAATGTACTTGAAATACATAACACGAGGAGACATATGTTATAACAGGTTACTAGCCTTATGAAAGACCGTAGTTATGGTGACCATGCAATAAATAATAAGACTAAATATAAATGGAACTAGGATTGTACCTTGACACAATCAACTGATCTGTTAATCGTTTTTTCTACCCTATCAAACACTATAAATTCAGTCAATAACACCATATAATGTGATAATCGTACATCGTTGTTAAAAATCGGTGTTGTGGCGACCAGATTAAATACTGTACTACCACATTAAGACACTATTTACATAACGACTACTTGCTGAATGCAGTCGTTTGAAATAATATAATATTGAACCGTTTATGTCACTGCGATCTATTTGGACTGAAGTACACTTGAAATCTTTTCTGATAAGAAAATAATGGCACTATGAAAAAACATAGTTAGGGCGACCATGTTATTATATATTACAATAAGAATAAATAAAACTAGGATTATAACTTTGAAATAATATCCTATTGAACCTTAGAGGGCACTCTAATGTGTCTGCATTTAAGTACAAGGATAGTCTTTTCTGATCAGAAAGTACTAGTAAAAAAAAAAAAAAAAAAAAAAAAAAAAAAAAAAAAAAAAAAAAAAAAAAAAAAAAAAAAAAAAAAAAAAAAAAAAAAAAAAAAAAAAAAAAAAAAAAAAAAAAAAAAAAAAAAAAAAAAAAAAAAAAAAAAAAAAAAAAAAAAAAAAAAAAAAAAAAAAAAAAAAAAAAAAAAAAAAAAAAAAAAAAAAAAAAAAAAAAAAAAAAAAAAAAAAAAAAAAAAAAAAAAAAAAAAAAAAAAAAAAAAAAAAAAAAAAAAAAAAAAAAAAAAAAAAAAAAAAAAAAAAAAAAAAAAAAAAAAAAAAAAAAAAAAAAAAAAAAAAAAAAAAAAAAAAAAAAAAAAAAAAAAAAAAAAAAAAAAAAAAAAAAAAAAAAAAAAAAAAAAAAAAAAAAAAAAAAAAAAAAAAAAAAAAAAAAAAAAAAAAAAAAAAAAAAAAAAAAAATTTTTTTTTTTTTTTTTTTTTTTTTTTTTTTTTTTTTTTTTTTTTTTTTTTTTTTTTTTTTTTTTTTTTTTTTTTTTTTTTTTTTTTTTTTTTTTTTTTTTTTTTTTTTTTTTTTTTTTTTTTTTTTTTTTTTTTTTTTTTTTTTTTTTTTTTTTTTTTTTTTTTTTTTTTTTTTTTTTTTTTTTTTTTTTTTTTTTTTTTTTTTTTTTTTTTTTTTTTTTTTTTTTTTTTTTTTTTTTTTTTTTTTTTTTTTTTTTTTTTTTTTTTTTTTTTTTTTTTTTTTTTTTTTTTTTTTTTTTTTTTTTTTTTTTTTTTTTTTTTTTTTTTTTTTTTTTTTTTTTTTTTTTTTTTTTTTTTTTTTTTTTTTTTTTTTTTTTTTTTTTTTTTTTTTTTTTTTTTTTTTTTTTTTTTTTTTTTTTTTTTTTTTTTTTTTTTTTTTTTTTTTTTTTTTTTTTTTTTTTTTTTTTTTTTTTTTTTTTTTTTTTTTTTTTTTTTTTTTTTTTTTTTTTTTTTTTTTTTTTTTTTTTTTTTTTTTTTTTTTTTTTTTTTTTTTTTTTTTTTTTTTTTTTTTTTTTTTTTTTTTTTTTTTTTTTTTTTTTTTTAAAAAAACCTAGAGGGAAAATTAAATTTTTTTTAAAAAAAAATTCAAAATTAAATTTTAAAACCTTAAGGCTTTAATTTATTTTAAAAATTTTTTTAAACTTTAATTCTTTTTAAAAATTAAAAAAATTATTATAAAATTTAAATAAAAAAAATTTGACTGAATTTTAAAAAAAAAATTTTTTTAAAAATTAAAATAAAAAAATTTTTAAAATTTTTAATAAATAAAAAAAAAAATTATAAGGAACCTTTAAAAAGGGTTTTTCCCTAAAATATAAAAAATAAAACATAAAAAAAGACATTTGTTTTTTTTTTTATAAAAAAAAAATTTTCCAATAAAATAAAATAAAATTTCGGGTTTTTAAAAAGTTTTTGGGGCCCAATTATTTTTAAAAAAAAACTTAAATTTTTCCCAAAGGAAAGGGGTTTTAAAAAAAAAATTGGGGAAATTATATTTAGGACCATGCAATAAATATTAAGATTAAAAATAAATGTAACTAGGATTATACCTTGACACAATTAACTGATCTGTTAATCGTATTTTTTTACCCTATTGAACACTATACATTTAGTCAATAACACCACATAATGTGATAATCGAACATCGTTGTTAAAACTCGTTATTGTGGCGACCAGATTGAATACTGTACTACAGCAATTAAGACACTATTTACATAACGACTACTTGCTGAATGCAGTCGTTTGAAATAATATATTATTGAACCGTTAATGTCACTGCGATATATTTGTACTAAAATACAATTGGAATCTTTTCTGATAAGAAAATACTGGCGCCATGAAAAACCATAGTTAGGGCGACCATGTAATAAATATTCGAATAGAAATAAATAAAACTAGGATTATACCTTGGAAATGATATCTTATTGAACCTTAAATGGCACTTTAATGTGTCTGCATTTAAGTAAAAGGATGGTCTTTTCTGATCAGAAAGTACTGACCTGATGAAAAACCGTAGTTAGGGCGACCATGTAATATATATTACAATAAAAATCTATAACGATTAAATCTTTACACTGTACAGTGCTCTCTCAAGAATTAATTATTTTAAAATATTATATAATGATATTATGATGAAGCTTAAATCATATAATGTACTTGAAATACATAACACGAGGAGACATATGTTATAACAGGTTACTAGCCTTATGAAAGACCGTAGTTATGGTGACCATGCAATAAATAATAAGACTAAATATAAATGGAACTAGGATTGTACCTTGACACAATCAACTGATCTGTTAATCGTTTTTTCTACCCTATCAAACACTATAAATTCAGTCAATAACACCATATAATGTGATAATCGTACATCGTTGTTAAAAATCGGTGTTGTGGCGACCAGATTAAATACTGTACTACCACATTAAGACACTATTTACATAACGACTACTTGCTGAATGCAGTCGTTTGAAATAATATAATATTGAACCGTTTATGTCACTGCGATCTATTTGGACTGAAGTACACTTGAAATCTTTTCTGATAAGAAAATAATGGCACTATGAAAAAACATAGTTAGGGCGACCATGTTATTATATATTACAATAAGAATAAATAAAACTAGGATTATAACTTTGAAATAATATCCTATTGAACCTTAGAGGGCACTCTAATGTGTCTGCATTTAAGTACAAGGATAGTCTTTTCTGATCAGAAAGTACTGACCTGATGAAAAACCGTAGTTAGAGCGATCATATAATATATATTACAATAAAAATAAATATCGATTAAATCTTTACACTGTACAGTGCTCTCTCAAGAGTTAATTATTATATTATATTATATAATGATATTATGAGGCAGCTTAAATAATGTAATGTACTTGAAATACATAACACGAGGAGACATATGTGATAACAGATTACTAGTATTATGAAAGACCGTAGTTATGGTGACCGTGCAATAAATATTAGGATTAAACATAAATGTAATTAGGATTATACCGTGACACAATCAACTGATCTGTTAATGTTTTTTCTACCCTGTCAAACACTATACATTCAGCCAATAACACCACATAATGTGATAATCGAACATCGTTGTTAAAAATCGCAATTGTGGCGACCAGATTAAATACTGTGCTACCACATTAAGACACTATTTACATAACGACTACTTGCTGAATGCAGTTGTTTGAAATAATATAATATTGAACCGTTTATGTCACTGCGATCTATTTGGACTGAAGTACACTTGAAATCTTTTCTGATAAGAAAATAATGGCACCATGAAAAACCATAGTTAGGGCGACCATGTTATAAATATTAGAATAGAAATAAATAAAACTAGGATTATACCTTGGAAATGATATCTTAATGAACCTTACATGGCACTCTAATGTGTCTGCATTTAAGTACAAAGATAGTCTTTTCTGATCAGAAAGTACTGACCTGATGAAAAACCGTAGTTAGGGTGTCCATGTTATTATATATTACAATAAAAATAAATAAAACTAGGATTATAACTTGGATGATATCTTATTGAACCTTAAATGGCAGTCTAATGTGTCTGCATTTAAGTACAAATATAGTCTTTTCTGATCAGAAAGAACTGACCTGATGAAAAACCGTAGTTAGGGCGACCATGTAATATATATTAGAATAGAAATAAATAAAACTAGGATTATACTTTGGAAATAATATCTTATTGAACCTTAAATGGCACTCTAATTTGTCTGCATTTAAGTACAAGGCTAGTCTTTTCTGATCAGAAAGTACTGACCTGATGAAAAACCGTAGTTAGGGCGACCATGTAATATATATTACAATAAAAATAAAGAAAATTACGATTATATTTTGACACTGTACAGTGCTATCTCAAGAGTTAATTATTTTATAATATCATATTATGATATTATGATACAGCTTAAATAATGTAGTGTACTTGAAATACATAACACGAGGAGACAAATGTGATAACAGGTTACTGGTCTTATGAAAGACCGTAGTTATTGTGACCATGCAATAAATATTAAGACTAAATATAAATGTAACTAGCATTGTACCTTCACACAATCAACTGATCTGTCAAGGGTTTTTTCTACCCTATCAAACACTATACATTCAGCCAATAACACCACATAATGTGATAATCGAACATCGTTGTTAAAAATCGCAATTGTGGCGACCAGATTAAATACTGTGCTACCACATTAAGACACTATTCACATAACGACTACTTGCTGAATGCAGTTGTTTGAAATAATATAATATTGAACCGTTTATGTCACTGCGATCTATTTGGACAGAAGTACACTTGAAATCTTTTCTGATAAGAAAATACTGGCACCATGAAAAACCATAGTTAGGGCGACCATGTAATAAATATTAGAATAGAAATAAATAAAACTAGGATTAAACTTTGGAAATAATATCTTATTGAACCTTATATGGCACTCTAATGTGTCTGCATTTAAGTACAAGGATAGTCTTTTCTGATCAGAAAGTACTGACCTGATGAAAAACCGTAGTTAGGGCGACCATGAAATATATATTGCAATAAAAATAAATAACGATTGAATCGTAACACTGTACACTGCTCTCTCAAGAGTTAATTATTTTATAATATCATATAATGATATTATGATGCAGCTTACATCATCTAATGTACTTGAAATACATAACACGAGGAGACATATGTGATAACAGGTTACTAGCCTTATGAAAGACCGTAGTTATGATGACCATGCAATAAATATTAAGTCTAAAAATAAATGCAACTAGGATTGTACCTTGACACAATCAACTGATCTGTTAATCGTTTTTCTACCCTATCAAACACTATATATTCAGTCAATAACACCACATAATGTGATAATCGAACATCGTTGTTAAAAATCGTTATTGTGGCGACCAGATTGAATACTGTACTACAGCAATTAAGACACTATTTACATAACGACTACTTGCTGAATGCAGTCGTTTGAAATAATATATTATTGAACCGTTAATGTCACTGCGATCTATTTGTCCTAAAATACAATTGGAATCTTTTCTGATAAGAAAATACTGGCGCCATGAAAAACCATAGTTAGGGTGACCATGTAATAAATATTCGAATAGAAATCAATAAAACTAGGATTATACCTTGGAAATGATATCTTATTGAACCTTAAATGGCACTTTAATGTGTCTGCATTTAAGTAAAAGTACAGTGCTCTCTCAAGAATTAATTATTTTATAATATCAAATAATGATATTATGATGCAGCTTAAATCATCTAATGTACTTGAAATACATAACACGAGGAGGCATGTGTAACAGGTTACTAGCCTTATGAAAGACCGTAGTTATGGTGACCATGCAATAAATATTAGGATTAAACATAAATGTTACTAAGATTATAACTTGACACAATCAACTGATCTGTTAATCGTTTTTTTCTACCCTATCAAACACTATACATTCAGTCAATAACACCACATAATGTGATAATCGAACATCGTTGTTAAAAATCGTTATTGTGGCGACCAGATTAAATACTGTACTACCACATTAAGACACTATTTACATAACGACTAATTGCTTAATGCAGTCGTTTGAAATAATATATCATTGAACCGTTAATGTCACTGCGATCTATTTGTACTGAAATACAATTGAAATCTTTTCTGATAAGAAAATACTGGCACCATGAAAAACCATAGTTAGGGCGACCATGTAATAAATATTAGAATAGAAATAAATAAAACTAGGATTATACTTTGGAAATAATATCTTATTGAACCTTAAATGGCACTCTAATGTGTCTGCATTTAAGTACAAGGATAGTCTTTTCTGATCAGAAAGTACTGACCTGATGAAAAACCGTAGTTAGGGCGACCATGTAATATATATTACAATAAAAATCTATAACGATTAAATCTTTACACTGTACAGTGCTCTCTCAAGAATTAATTATTTTATAATATTATATAATGATATTATGATGAAGCTTAAATCATATAATGTACTTGAAATACATAACACGAGGAGACATATGTTATAACAGGTTACTAGCCTTATGAAAGACCGTAGTTATGGTGACCATGCAATAAATAATAAGACTAAATATAAATGGAACTAGGATTGTACATTGACACAATCAACTGATCTGTTAATCGTTTTTCTACCCTATCAAACACTATACATTCAGTCAATAACACTACATTATGTGCTAATCGAACATCGTTGTTAAAAATCGTTATTGTGGCGACCAGATTAAATACTGTACTAGCACATTAAGACACTATTGACATAACGACTACTTGCTAAAATCAGTCGTTGGAAATTATATCATAGTTAATCTTAATTGACACTGTAATGTATTTAGACTACAGTACACTTGGAGTATAGTACTGGCCTCATGAAAACCCGTACTTAGGGCGACCACGTAACATATATTACAACAAATATAAAGAAATAACGATTAAATCTTGACACTGTACAGTTCGCAAGAGTTAATTATTATATTAAATTGTATAATGATAATATGATGCAGCTTAAATCATCTAATGTACTTGAAATACATAACACGAGGATACATATGCGATAACAGGTTACTAGCCTTATGAAAAACCGTAGTTATGGTGACCATGCAATAAATATTCAGATTAAAAATAAATGTAACTAGGATTATACCTTGACACAATCAACTGATCTGTTTATCATTTTTGTCTACCCTATCAAATATTATACATTCAGTCAATAACACCACATAATGTGATAATCGAACATCGTTGTTAAAAATCGGTGTTGTGGCGACCAGATTAAATACTGTACTACCACATTAAGACACTATTTACATAACGACTACTTGCTGAATGCAGTCGTTTGAAATAATATAATATTGAACCGTTTATGTCACTGCGATCTATTTGGACTGAAGTACACTTGAAATCTTTTCTGATAAGAAAATAATGGCACCATGAAAAAACATAGTTAGGGCGACCATGTTATTATATATTACAATAAGAATAAATAAAACTAAGGATTATAACTTGGAAATACTATCCTATTGAACCTTAGAGGGCACTCTAATGTGTCTGCATTTAAGTACAAGGATAGTCTTTTCTGATCAGAAAGTACTGACCTGATGAAAAACCGTAGTTAGAGCGACCATATAATATATATTACAATAAAAATAAATATCGATTAAATCTTTACACTGTACAGTGCTCTCTCAAGAGTTGATTATTTTATAATATCATATTATGATATTATGATACAGCTTAAATAATGTAGTGTACTTGAAATACATAACACGAGGAGACAAATGTGATAACAGGTTACTGGTCTTATGAAAGACCGTAGTTATGGTGACCATGCAATAAATATTAAGACTAAATATAAATGTAACTAGCATTGTACCTTGACACAATCAACTGATCTGTCAAGAGTTTTTTCTACCCTATCAAACACTATACATTCAGCCAATAACACCACATAATGTGATAATCGAACATCGTTGTTAAAAATCGTTATTGTGGCGACCAGATTAAATACTGTGCTACCACATTAAGACACTATTTACATAACGACTACTTGCTGAATGCAGTTGTTTGAAATAATATAATATTGAACCGTTTATGTCACTGCGATCTATTTGGACTGAAGTACACTTGAAATCTTTTCTGATAAGAAAATAATGGCACCATGAAAAACCATAGTTAGGGCGACCATGTTATAAATATTAGAATAGAAATAAATAAAACTAGGATTATACCTTGGAATGATATCTTAATGAACCTTACATGGCACTCTAATGTGTCTGCATTTAAGTACAAGGATAGTCTTTTCTGATCAGAAAGTACTGACCTGATGAAAAACCGTAGTTAGGGCGTCAATGTTATTATATATTACAATAAAAATAAATAAAACTAGGATTATAACTTGGATGATATCTTATTGAACCTTAAATGGCAGTCTAATGTGTCTGCATTTAAGTACAACGATAGTCTTTTCTGAACAGAAAGTACTGACCTGATGAAAAACCGTAGTTAGGGTGGCCATGTGATATATATTACAATAAAAATAAAGAAAATTACGATTAGATTTTGACACTGTACAGTGCTCTCTCAAGAGTTACTTATTTTATAATATCATATGATGATATTATGATACAGCTTAAATAATGTAGTATACTTGAAATATATAACACGAGGAGACATATGTGATAACAGGTTACTAGCCTTATGAAAGACCGCAGTTATGGAGACCATGCAATAAATATTAGGATTAAACATAAATGTAACTAAGATTATACCTTGACACAATCAACTGATCTGTTAAACGTTTTTTCTACCCTATCAAGCACTATACATTTAGTCAATAACACTACATTATGTGCTAATCGAACATCGTTGTTAAAAATCGCAATTGTGGCGACCAGATTAAATACTGTACTACCACATTAAGACACTATTTACATAACGACTACTTGCTGAAATCAGTCGTTGGACATTATATCATAGTTTATCTTAAATGACACTGTAATGCATTTGGAATACAGTACACTTGGAGTAAAGTTCTGGCCTCATGAAAAACCGTACTTAGGGCGACCATGTAACATATATTACAACAAATATAAAGAAATAACGATTAAATCTTAACACTGTACAGTGCTTTCGCAAGAGTTAATTATTATATTATATTATATAATGATATTATGATGCAGCTTAAATAATATAATGTACTTGAAATACATAACACGAGGAGACATATGTGGTAGCAGATTACTAGTATTATGAAAGACGTAGTTATGGTGACCATGCAATAAATAATAAGACTAAATATAAATGGAACTAGGATTGTACCTTGACACAATCAACTGATCTGTTAATCGTTTTTCTACCCTATCAAACACTATAAATTCAGTCAATAACACCATATAATGTGATAATCGAACATCGTTGTTAAAAATCGCAATTGTGGCAACCAGATTAAATACTGTACTACCACATTAAGACACTATTTACATAACGACTACGTGCTGAACGCAGTCGTTTGAAATGATATCTTATTGAACCTTAAATGTCACTGTGATGTATTTGTTCTGAAGAAACTTTGGAATCTGTTCTGATAAGAAAAACACTGGCGCCACGAAAAACCGTAGTTAGGGCGACCAGGTAAAAAATATTACAATGAAAAAAAAAACAAAAAAACTAGGATTATACCTTGGAAATAATATCTTATTGAACCTTTATTGACACTGTAATGTGTCTGGACTTAAGTCCAAAGATAGTCTTTTCTGATCAGTAAGTACTGACCTGATGAAAAACCGTAGTTAGAGTGGCCATGTAATATATATTACAATAAAAATAAAGAAAATTACGATTAGATTTTGACACTGTACAGTGCTCTCTCAAGAGTTACTTATTTTATAATATCATATGATGATATTATGATACAGCTTAAATAATGTAGTGTACTTGAAATATATAAAAAGAGGAGATATATGTGATAACAGGTTACTGGTCTTATGAAAGACCGTAGTTATGGTGACCATGCAATAAATCTTAAGACTAAATATAAATGTAACTAGGATTATACCTTGACACAATCAACTGATCTGTCAAGGGTTTTTTCTACCCTATCAAACACTATACATTCAGCCAATAACACCACATCATGTGATAATCGAACATCGTTGTTAAAAATCGCAATTATGGCGACCAGATTAAATACTGTGCTACCACATTAAGACACTATTTACATAACGACTACTTGCTGAATGCAGTTGTTTGAAATAATATAATATTGAACCGTTTATGTCACTGCGATCTATTTGGACTGAAGTACACTTGAAATCTGTTCTGATAAGAAAATAATGGCACCATGAAAAACCATAGTTAGGGCGACCATGTTATAAATATTAGAATAGAAATAAATAAAACTAGGATTATACCTTGGAAATGATATCTTAATGAACCTTACATGGCACTCTAATGTGTCTGCATTTAAGTACAAGGATAGTCTTTTCTGATCAGAAAGTACTGACCTGATGAAAAACCGTAGTTAGGGCGTCCATGTTATTATATATTACAATAAAAATAAATAAAACTAGGATTATAACTTGGATGATATCTTATTGAACCTTAAATGGCAGTCTAATGTGTCTGCATTTAAGTACAAAGATAGTCTTTTCTGATCAGAAAGTACTGACCTGATGAAGATCCGTAGTTAGGGTGGCCATGTGATATATATTACAATTAAAATAAAGAAAATTACGATTAGATTTTGACACTGTACAGTGCTCTCTCAAGAGTTACTTATTTTATAATATCATATGATGATATTATGATACAGCTTAAATAATGTAGTGTACTTGAAATATATAACACGAGGAGACATATGTGATAACAGGTTACTAGCCTTATGAAAGACCGCAGTTATGGAGACCATGCAATAAATATTAGGATTAAACATAAATGTAACTAAGATTATACCTTGACACAATCAACTGATCTGTTAAACGTTTTTTCTACCCTATCAAGCACTATACATTTAGTCAATAACACTACATTATGTGCTAATCGAACATCGTTGTTAAAAATCGCAATTGTGGCGACCAGATTAAATACTGAACTACCACATTAAGACACTATTTACATAACGACTACTTGCTGAAATCAGTCGTTGGACATTATATCATAGTTTATCTTAAATGACACTGTAATGCATTTGGACTACAGTACACTTGGAGTATAGTACTGGCCTCATGAAAAACCGTACTTAGGGCGACCATGTAACATATATTACAACAAATATAAAGAAATAACGATTATACCTTGGAAATGATATCTTATTGAACCTTAAATGGCACTTTAATGTGTCTGCATTTAAGTAAAAGTACAGTGCTCTCTCAAGAATTAATTATTTTATAATATCAAATAATGATATTATGATGCAGCTTAAATCATCTAATGTACTTGAAATACATAACACGAGGAGGCATGTGTAACAGGTTACTAGCCTTATGAAAGACCGTAGTTATGGTGACCATGCAATAAATATTAGGATTAAACATAAATGTTACTAAGATTATAACTTGACACAATCAACTGATCTGTTTATCGTTTTTTTCTACCCTATCAAACACTATACATTCAGTCAATAACACCACATAATGTGATAATCGAACATCGTTGTTAAAAATCGTTATTGTGGCGACCAGATTAAATACTGTACTACCACATTAAGACACTATTTACATAACGACTACTTGCTGAATGCAGTCGTTTGAAATAATATATTATTGAACCGTTAATGTCACTGCGATCTATTTGTCCTAAAATACAATTGGAATCTTTTCTGATAAGAAAATACTGGCGCCATGAAAAACCATAGTTAGGGTGACCATGTAATAAATATTCGAATAGAAATCAATAAAACTAGGATTATACCTTGGAAATGATATCTTATTGAACCTTAAATGGCACTTTAATGTGTCTGCATTTAAGTAAAAGTACAGTGCTCTCTCAATAATTAATTATTTTATAATATCAAATAATGATATTATGATGCAGCTTAAATCATCTAATGTACTTGAAATACATAACACGAGGAGGCATGTGTAACAGGTTACTAGCCTTATGAAAGACCGTAGTTATGGTGACCATGCAATAAATGTTAGGATTAAACATAAATGTTACTAAGATTATAACTTGACACAATCAACTGATCTGTTAATCGTTTTTTTCTACCCTATCAAACACTATACATTCAGTCAATAACACCACATAATGTGATAATCGAACATCGTTGTTAAAAATCGTTATTGTAGCGACCAGATTGAATACTGTACTACCACATTAAGACACTATTTACATAACGACTACTTGCTGAATGCAGTCGTTTGAAATAATATATTATTGAACCGTTAATGTCACTGCGATCTATTTGTCCTAAAATACAATTGGAATCTTTTCTGATAAGAAAATACTGGCGCCATGAAAAACCATAGTTAGGGCGACCATGTAATAAATATTCGAATAGAAATAAATAAAACTAGGATTATACGTTGAAAATGATATCTTATTGAACCTTACATGGCACTTTAATGTGTCTGCATTTAAGTAAAAGGATGGTCTTTTCTGATCAGAAAGTACTGACCTGATGAAAAACCGTAGTTAGGGCGACCATGTAATATATATTACAATAAAAATCTATAACGATTAAATCTTTACACTGTACAGTGCTCTCTCAAGAATTAATTATTTTATAATATTATATAATGATATTATGATGAAGCTTAAATCATATAATGTACTTGAAATACATAACACGAGGAGACATATGTTATAACAGGTTACTAGCCTTATGAAGGACCGTAGTTATGGTGACCATGCAATAAATAATAAGACTAAATATAAATGGAACTAGGATTGTACCTTGACACAATCAACTGATCTGTTAATCGTTTTTCTACCCTATCAAACACTATAAATTCAGTCAATAACACCATATAATGTGATAATCGAACATCGTTGTTAAAAATCGCAATTGTGGCAACCAGATTAAATACTGTACTACCACATTAAGACACTATTTACATAACGACTACGTGCTGAACGCAGTCGTTTGAAATGATATCTTATTGAACCTTAAATGTCACTGTGATGTATTTGTTCTGAAGAAACTTTGGAATCTTTTCTGATAAGAAAAACACTGGCGCCACGAAAAACCGTAGTTAGGGCGACCAGGTAAAAAATATTACAATGAAAAAAAAACAAAAAAACTAGGATTATACCTTGGAAATAATATCTTATTGAACCTTTATTGACACTGTAATGTGTCTGGACTTAAGTCCAAAGATAGTCTTTTCTGATCAGTAAGTACTGACCTGATGAAAAACCGTAGTTAGGGTGGCCATGTGATATATATTACAATAAAAATAAAGAAAATTACGATTAGATTTTGACACTGTACAGTGCTCTCTCAAGAGTTACTTATTTGATAATACCATATGATGATATTATGATACAGCTTAAATAATGTAGTGTACTTGAAATATATAAAACGAGGAGATATATGTGATAACAGGTTACTAGCCTTATGAAAGACCGCAGTTATGATGACCATGCAATAAATATTAAGATTAAAAATAAATGTAACTAAGATTATAACTTGACACAATCAACTGATCTGTTAATCGTTTTTCTACCCTATCAAACACTATACATTCAGTCAATAACACTACATTATGTGCTAATCGAACATCTTTGATAAAACTCGCAATTGTGGCGTCAAGATTAAATACTGTACTAGCACATTAAGACACTATTGACATAACGACTACTTGCTAAAATCAGTCGTTGGAAATTATATCATAGTTAATCTTAATTGACACTGTAATGTATTTAGACTACAGTACACTTGGAGTATAGTACTGGCCTCATGAAAACCCGTACTTAGGGCGACCACGTAACATATATTACAACAAATATAAAGAAATAACGATTAAATCTTGACACTGTACAGTTCGCAAGAGTTAATTATTATATTAAATTGTATAATGATATTATGATGCAGCTTAAATCATATAATGTACTTGAAATACATAACACGAGGATACATATGTGATAACAGGTTACTAGCCTTATGAAAAACCGTAGTTATGGTGACCATGCAATAAATATTAAGATTAAAATAAATGTAACTAGGATTATACCTTGACACAATCAACTGATCTGTTAATCATTTTTGTCTACCCTATCAAACATTATACATTCAGTCAATAACACCACATAATGTGATGATCGAACATCGTTGTTAAAAATCGGTGTTGTGGCGACCAGATTAAATACTGTACTACCACATTAAGACACTATTTACATAACGACTACTTGCTGAATGCAGTCGTTTGAAATAATATAATATTGAACCGTTTATGTCACTGCGATCTATTTGGACTGAAGTACACTTGAAATCTTTTCTGATAAGAAAATAATGGCACCATGAAAAAACATAGTTAGGGCGACCATGTTATTATATATTACAATAAGAATAAATAAAACTAGGTTTATAACTTGGAAATAATATCCTATTGAACCTTAGAGGGCACTCTAATGTGTCTGCATTTAAGTACAAGGATAGTCTTTTCTGATCAGAAAGTACTGACCTGATGAAAAACCGTAGTTAGAGCGACCATATAATATATATTACAATACAAATAAATATCGATTAAATCTTTACACTGTACAGTGCTCTCTCAAGAGTTAATTATTATATTATATTATATAATGATATTATGAGGCAGCTTAAATAATGTAATGTACTTGAAATACATAACACGAGGAGACATATGTGATAACAGATTACTAGTATTATGAAAGACCGTAGTTATGGTGACCATGCAATAAATATTAGGATTAAACATAAATGTAATTAGGATTATACCGTGACACAATCAACTGATCTGTAAATGGTTTTTCTACCCTGTCAAGCACTATACATTCAGCCAATAACACCACATAATGTGATAATCGAACATCGTTGTTAAAAATCGCAATTGTGGCGACCAGATTAAATACTGTACTACCACATTAAGACACTATTTACATAACGACTACTTGCTGAATGCAGTTGTTTGAAAGAATATAATATTGAACCGTTTATGTCACTGCGATCTATTTGGACTGAAGTACACTTGAAATCTTTTCTGATAAGAAAATAATGGCACCATGAAAAACCATAGTTAGGGCGACCATGTTATAAATATTAGAATAGAAATAAATAAAACTAGGATTATACCTTGGAAATGATATCTTAATGAACCTTACATGGCACTCTAATGTGTCTGCATTTAAGTACAAGGATAGTCTTTTCTGATCAGAAAGTACTGACCTGATGAAAAACCGTAGTTAGGGCGTCCATGTTATTATATATTACAATAAAAATAAATAAAACTAGGATTATAACTTGGATGATATCTTATTGAACCTTAAATGGCAGTCTAATGTGTCTGCATTTAAGTACAAAGATAGTCTTTTCTGATCAGAAAGTACTGACCTGATGAAAAACCGTAGTTAGGGCGACCATGTAATATATATTAGAATAGAAATAAATAAAACTAGGATTATACTTTGGAAATAATATCTTATTGAACCTTAAATGGCACTCTAATTTGTCTGCATTTAAGTACAAGGATAGTCTTTTCTGATCAGAAAGTACTGACCTGATGAAAAACCGTAGTTAGGGCGACCATGCAATATATATTACAATAAAAATAAAGAAAATTACGATTATATTTTGACACTGTACAGTGCTATCTCAAGAGTTAATTATTTTATAATATCATATTATGATATTATGATACAGCTTAAATAATGTAGTGTACTTGAAATACATAACACGAGGAGACAAATGTGATAACAGGTTACTGGTCTTATGAAAGACCGTAGTTATGGTGACCATGCAATAAATATTAAGACTAAATATAAATGTAACTAGCATTGTACCTTGACACAATCAACTGATCTGTCAAGGGTTTTTTCTACCCTATCAAACACTATACATTCAGTCAATAACACCACACAATGTGATAATCGAACATCGTTGTTAAAAATCGCAATTGTGGCAACCAGATTAAATACTGTACTACCACATTAAGACACTATTTACATAACGACTACTTGCTGAGCGCAGTTGTTTGAAATGATATCTTATTGAACCTTAAATGTCACTGTGATGTATTTGTTCTGAAGTACCTTTGGAATCGTTTCTGATAAGAAAATACTGGCGCCACGAAAAACCGTAGTTAGGGCGACCATGTAATAAATGTTAGAATAGAAATAAATAAATCCATTCAAGGTCACATGTGTCAAATAGGCTTTAATCTTCAGCAGACTTCTTCTCAATAACCAAGAGGCCGAGGGACGTTATATTATGCCTTTTGCATGTTGGGGTGAAGGGCTACTCAGTTTGTTAAAATAAATGATTTTGACCTTCATTCAAGGTCGCATGGGTCAAAGAGACTATAATCTTCAAACAACTTCTTTTCAATAAACAAGAGGCCCAGGGACTTGATATTGAAACTCTAGCATGCATCGATGAACGGCTACCAGGTTTGTCAAAATAAATTACCTCGTCCTTCATTCAAGGTCACAGGGGTCAAATAGTCTATAATCTTCAGAAGACTTCTTCTCAATAACCAAGAGGCCCAGGGACTTGATAGTATGCCTGTAGCATGCTGGGGTGAAGGGCTACTAAGTTTGTTCAAATGAATTACATTGACCTTCTTTCAAGGTCACATGGTTCAAATAAGCTATAATCTTCAAACAACTTCTTCTCAATAACCAAGAGGCCCAGGGACTTGATATTGGGACTGTAGCATGCAGGAGTTAAGGGCTACCAAGCTTGTTCAAATAAATGACCTTGACCTTCATTCAGGGTCACATGGGTCAAATAGACTATAATCTTCAAATGACTTCTTCTCAATAACAAAGAGGCCCAGGGACTTGATACAGGGCCTTTAACATGCATCGGTGAAGGGCTACAAAGTTTGTTCAAATGAAATACCTTGACCTTCATTCAAGGTCACATTAGTCAAATAGGCTTTAATCTTCAAACAACTTCTTTTCAAAAACCAAGAGGTCCAAGGACTTGATATTGGGCCTGTAGCATTCTGGGGTGAAAGGCTAACAAGTTTGTTAAAATAAATGACCTTGGCCTTCATTCAAGGTCACGTGGGTTAAATAGACAGTAATCTTCAAATAACTTCTTCTCAATAACCAAGAGGCCCAGGGACTTGATATTGAGCCTGTAGCATTGTGGGCTGAAGAGCTACCAAGTTTATTAAAAAATATGACCTTGACATTCATTCAAAGTCACATGGGTCAAATAGGCTTAAATCTTCAGAAGACTTCTTTTCAATAACCAAGAAGCCCACGGACGTGATATTATGCCTGTAGCATGCTGGGTGAAGGGTTACCAAGTTTGTTAAAATAATGATTTTGACCTTCATTCAAGGTCACATGGGTCAAAAAAGCTATAATCTTCAAACAACTTCTTTTCAATAACCAAGAGGCCCAGGGACTAGATATTGAGCCTGTAGCATGCAACGGTGAAGGGCTACCAAGTTTGTCAAAATAAATGTCCTTGCCCTTCAATAAAGGTCAAATGGGTCAAATAGACTATAATCTTCAAACGGCTTCTTTTCAATAACCAAGAGCCCAAGGGACTTGATACAGGACCTTTAGCATGCATCGATGAAGGGCTACCAAGTTGATAAAATAAATTACCTTGACCTTCATTCAAGGTCACAGGGGTCAAATAGACTATAATCTTCAAATGACTTCTTCTCAATAACAAAGAGTCCCATGGACTTGATACAGGGCCTTTAGCATGCATCGGTGAAGGGCTACCAAGTTTGTTAAAATAGATGACCTTGACATTCATTCAAGGTCATATGAGTCAAATAGGCTATAATCTTCAGACGACTTTTTTTTTAATAACTAGGAGGCCCATTAACTTGATATTATGCTGTAGCATGATGGAGTGAAGGGCTACTCAGTTTGTTAAAATAAATGATTTTGACCTTCATTCAAGGTCACATGGGTCAAATGGGTCAAATAAGCTATAATCTTCAAACAACTTCTGCTCGATAACCAAGAGGCCCAGGGACTTGATGTTGAGCCTGTATCCTGCTGGGGTGAAGCGCGACGAACTTTGTCAAAATAAATGACCTTGACCTTCATTCAAGGTCACAGAGATAAAATAGACAATCATCTTCAAATGACTTCTCAAAACCAAGAGGCCCAGGGACTTGATACAGGGCCTGTAGCATGCTGGAGCGAAGTGCTACCGAGTTTGTGAAAATGAATGACCTTGATATTCATTCAAGGTCACATGGATGAAAAAGGTTATAATCTTCAAATGACGTCTTCTCAATAACCAAGAGGCCCAGGGACTTGATGTTGAGCCTGTATCCTGCTGGGGTGAAGCGCGACGAAGTTTGTCAAAATAAATGACCTTGACCTTCATTCAAGGTCACAGAGATAAAATAGACAATCATCTTCAAATGACTTCTTCTCAAAACCAAGAGGCCCAGGGACTTGATACAGGGCCTTTAGTATGCTTCGGTGAAGGGCTACATAGTTTGTTAAGATAAATGACCTTGGTTTTCATTCAAGGTCACATGAGTCAAATAGGATATAATCTTCAAATGACGTCTTTGCAATAACCAAGAGGCCTAGGGACTTGATATTGGGCCTGTGGCATGCTAGGTTTACTAAATTTGTTAAAATAAATTAGTTTGATCTTCATTCAAGGTCACATGAGTCAAATAAGCTATAAGCTTCAAACAATTTCTTTTCTATTACCAAGAGGCCCAGGGACTTGATATTGAGCCTGTACCATGCTTGGGTGAAGGGCTACCAAGTTTATTCAAATGAATAACCTTGACATTCATTCAGGGTCACATGGGTCAAATAGACTATAATCTTCAAATGACTTCTTCTCAATAACAAAGAGGCCCAGGGACTTGATACAGGGCCTTTAACATGCATCGGTGAAGGGCTACAAAGTTTGTTCAAATGAAATACCTTGACCTTCATTCAAGGTCACATTAGTCAAATAGGCTTTAATCTTCAAACAACTTCTTTTCAAAAACCAAGAGGTCCAAGGACTTGATATTGGGCCTGTAGCATTCTGGGGTGAAAGGCTAACAAGTTTGTTAAAATAAATGACCTTGGCCTTCATTCAAGGTCACGTGGGTTAAATAGACAGTAATCTTCAAATAACTTCTTCTCAATAACCAAGAGGCCCAGGGACTTGATATTGAGCCTGTAGCATTGTGGGCTGAAGAGCTACCAAGTTTATTAAAAAATATGACCTTGACATTCATTCAAAGTCACATGGGTCAAATAGGCTTAAATCTTCAGAAGACTTCTTTTCAATAACCAAGAAGCCCACGGACGTGATATTATGCCTGTAGCATGCTGGGTGAAGGGTTACCAAGTTTGTTAAAATAATGATTTTGACCTTCATTCAAGGTCACATGGGTCAAAAAAGCTATAATCTTCAAACAACTTCTTTTCAATAACCAAGAGGCCCAGGGACTAGATATTGAGCCTGTAGCATGCAACGGTGAAGGGCTACCAAGTTTGTCAACATAAATGTCCTTGACCTTCAATAAAGGTCACATGGGTCAAATAGACTATAATCTTCAAACGGCTTCTTTTCAATAACCAAAAGCCCCAGGGACTTGATACAGGACCTTTAGCATGCATCGATGAAGGGCTACCAAGTTGATAAAATAAATTACCTTGACCTTCATTCAAGGTCACAGGGGTCAAATAGACTATAATCTTCAAATGACTTCTTCTCAATAACCAAAAGGCCCAGGGACTTGATATTGGGCCTGTAGCATGCTGGAGTGAAGGGCTACCAAGTTTGTTCAAATAAATGGCCTTGACCTTCAATCAAGGTCACAGGGGTCAAATAGGTTATAATCTTCAAATTACTTCTCAATAACCAAGAGGCCCAAGGACTTGATATTGGGCCTGTAGCATTCTGGGGTGAAAGGCTAACAAGTTTGTTAAAATAAATGACCTTGGCCTTCATTCAAGGTCACGTGGGTTAAATAGACAGTAATCTTCAAATGACTTGTTCTCAATAATCAAGAGGCCCAGGGACCTGATATTGAGCCTGTAGCATTATGGGGTGAAGAGCTACCAAGTTTGTTAAAAAATATGACCTTGACATTCATTCAAAGTCATATGGGTCAAATAGGCTTTAATCTTCAGAAGACTTCTTTTCAATAACTAAGAAGCCCACGGACGTGATATTATGCCTGTTGCATGCTGGGGTGATGGGCTACTAAGTTTGTTAAAATAAATGATTTTGACCTTCATTCAAGGTCACATGGGTCAAATCAGCTATAGTCTTCAAACAACTTCTTTTCAATAACCAAGATGCGCAGGGACTTGATATTGAAGCTCTAGCATGCATCGGTGAAGGGCTACCAAGTTTGTCAAAATAAATGACCTTGACCTTCATTCAAGGTCACATGGGTAATATAGACTATCATCTTCAAACGACTTCTTCACAATATCCAAGAGGCCCAGGGACTTGATATTCGGCATGTTGCATGCTGGAGTGAAGGGCTACCAAGTTTGTTCAAATGAATGACCTTGATATTAATTCAAGATCACATTGGTCAAATAGGTTACAATCTTCAAACGACTTTTTCTCAATAACCAAGAGGCCCAGGGACTTGATATTTGGCCTGTAGCATGCTTCGATGAAGAGCTACCAAGTTGTTAAAATAAATTACCTTGACCTTCATTCAAGGTCACAGGGGTCAAATAGACTATAATCTTCAAATGACTTCTTCTCAATAACAAAGACGCCCATGGACTTGATACAGGGCCTTTAGCATGCATCGGTGAAGGGCTACCAAGTTTGTTAAAATAGATGACCTTGACATTCATTCAAGGTCATATGAGTCAAATAGGCTATAATCTTCAGACGACTTTTTTTTAATAACTAGGAGGCCCATTAACTTGATATTATGCTGTAGCATGATGGAGTGAAGGGCTACTCAGTTTGTTAAAATAAATGATTTTGACCTTCATTCAAGGTCACATGGGTCAAATGGGTCAAATAAGCTATAATCTTCAAACAACTTCTGCTCGATAACCAAAAGGCCCAGGGACTTGATGTTGAGCCTGTATCCTGCTGGGGTGAAGCGCGACGAAGTTTGTCAAAATAAATGACCTTGACCTTCATTCAAGGTCACAGAGATAAAATAGACAATCATCTTCAAATGACTTCTCAAAACCAAGAGGCCCAGGGACTTGATACAGGGCCTGTAGCATGCTGGAGCGAAGTGCTACCGAGTTTGTGAAAATGAATGACCTTGATATTCATTCAAGGTTACATGGATGAAAAAGGTTATAATCTTCAAATAACTTCTTCTCAATAACCAAGAGGCCCAGGGACTTGATGTTGAGCCTGTATCCTGCTGGGGTGAAGCGCGACGAAGTTTGTCAAAATAAATGACCTTGACCTTCATTCAAGGTCACAGAGATAAAATAGACAATCATCTTCAAATGACTTCTTCTCAAAACCAAGAGGCCCAGGGACTTGATACAGGGCCTTTAGTATGCTTCGGTGAAGGGCTACATAGTTTGTTAAGATAAATGACCTTGGTTTTCATTCAAGGTCACATGAGTCAAATAGGATATAATCTTCAAATGACGTCTTTGCAATAACCAAGAGGCCTAGGGACTTGATATTGGGCCTGTGGCATGCTAGGTTTACTAAATTTGTTAAAATAAATTAGTTTGATCTTCATTCAAGGTCACATGAGTCAAATAAGCTATAAGCTTCAAACAATTTCTTTTCTATTACCAAGAGGCCCAGGGACTTGATATTGAGCCTGTACCATGCTTGGGTGAAGGGCTACCAAGTTTATTCAAATGAATAACCTTGACATTCATTCAGGGTCACATGGGTCAAATAGACTATAATCTTCAAATGACTTCTTCTCAATAACAAAGAGGCCCAGGGACTTGATACAGGGCCTTTAACATGCATCGGTGAAGGGCTACAAAGTTTGTTCAAATGAAATACCTTGACCTTCATTCAAGGTCACATTAGTCAAATAGGCTTTAATCTTCAAACAACTTCTTTTCAAAAACCAAGAGGTCCAAGGACTTGATATTGGGCCTGTAGCATTCTGGGGTGAAAGGCTAACAAGTTTGTTAAAATAAATGACCTTGGCCTTCATTCAAGGTCACGTGGGTTAAATAGACAGTAATCTTCAAATAACTTCTTCTCAATAACCAAGAGGCCCAGGGACTTGATATTGAGCCTGTAGCATTGTGGGCTGAAGAGCTACCAAGTTTATTAAAAAATATGACCTTGACATTCATTCAAAGTCACATGGGTCAAATAGGCTTAAATCTTCAGAAGACTTCTTTTCAATAACCAAGAAGCCCACGGACGTGATATTATGCCTGTAGCATGCTGGGTGAAGGGTTACCAAGTTTGTTAAAATAATGATTTTGACCTTCATTCAAGGTCACATGGGTCAAAAAAGCTATAATCTTCAAACAACTTCTTTTCAATAACCAAGAGGCCCAGGGACTAGATATTGAGCCTGTAGCATGCAACGGTGAAGGGCTACCAAGTTTGTCAACATAAATGTCCTTGACCTTCAATAAAGGTCACATGGGTCAAATAGACTATAATCTTCAAACGGCTTCTTTTCAATAACCAAAAGCCCCAGGGACTTGATATTGGGCCTGTAGCATGCAGGAGTGAAGGGCTACCAAGTTTGTTCAAATAAATGGCCTTGACCTTCAATCAAGGTCACAGGGGTCAAATAGGTTATAATCTTCAAATTACTTCTCAATAACCAAGAGGCCCAAGGACTTGATATTGGGCCTGTAGCATTCTGGGGTGAAAGGCTAACAAGTTTGTTAAAATAAATGACCTTGGCCTTCATTCAAGGTCACGTGGGTTAAATAGACAGTAATCTTCAAATGACTTGTTCTCAATAATCAAGAGGCCCAGGGACCTGATATTGAGCCTGTAGCATTATGGGGTGAAGAGCTACCAAGTTTGTTAAAAAATATGACCTTGACATTCATTCAAAGTCATATGGGTCAAATAGGCTTTAATCTTCAGAAGACTTCTTTTCAATAACTAAGAAGCCCACGGACGTGATATTATGCCTGTTGCATGCTGGGGTGATGGGCTACTAAGTTTGTTAAAATAAATGATTTTGACCTTCATTCAAGGTCACATGGGTCAAATAAGCTATAGTCTTCAAACAACTTCTTTTCAATAACCAAGATGCGCAGGGACTTGATATTGAAGCTCTAGCATGCATCGGTGAAGGGCTACCAAGTTTGTCAAAATAAATGACCTTGACCTTCATTCAAGGTCACATGGGTAATATAGACTATCATCTTCAAACGACTTCTTCACAATATCCAAGAGGCCCAGGGACTTGATATTCGGCATGTTGCATGCTGGAGTGAAGGGCTACCAAGTTTGTTCAAATGAATGACCTTGATATTAATTCAAGATCACATTGGTCAAATAGGTTACAATCTTCAAACGACTTTTTCTCAATAACCAAGAGGCCCAGGGACTTGATATTTGGCCTGTAGCATGCTTCGATGAAGAGCTACCAAGTTGTTAAAATAAATTACCTTGACCTTCATTCAAGGTCACATGGGTCAAATAGACTATAATCTTCAAATGACTTCTTCTCAATAACAAAGAGGCCCATGGACTTGATACAGGGCCTTTAGCATGCATCGGTGAAGGGCTACCAAGTTTGTTAAAATAGATGACCTTGACATTCATTCAAGGTCATATGAGTCAAATAGGCTATAATCTTCAGACGACTTTTTTTTAATAACTAGGAGGCCCATTAACTTGATATTATGCTGTAGCATGATGGAGTGAAGGGCTACTCAGTTTGTTAAAATAAATGATTTTGACCTTCATTCAAGGTCACATGGGTCAAATGGGTCAAATAAGCTATAATCTTCAAACAACTTCTGCTCGATAACCAAGAGGCCCAGGGACTTGATGTTGAGCCTGTATCCTGCTGGGGTGAAGCGCGACGAAGTTTGTCAAAATAAATGACCTTGACCTTCATTCAAGGTCACAGAGATAAAATAGACAATCATCTTCAAATGACTTCTCAAAACCAAGAGGCCCAGGGACTTGATACAGGGCCTGTAGCATGCTGGAGCGAAGTGCTACCGAGTTTGTGAAAATGAATGACCTTGATATTCATTCAAGGTCACATGGATGAAAAAGGTTATAATCTTCAAATGACGTCTTCTCAATAACCAAGAGGCCCAGGGACTTGATGTTGAGCCTGTATCCTGCTGGGGTGAAGCGCGACGAAGTTTGTCAAAATAAATGACCTTGACCTTCATTCAAGGTCACAGAGATAAAATAGACAATCATCTTCAAATGACTTCTTCTCAAAACCAAGAGGCCCAGGGACTTGATACAGGGCCTTTAGTATGCTTCGGTGAAGGGCTACATAGTTTGTTAAGATAAATGACCTTGGTTTTCATTCAAGGTCACATGAGTCAAATAGGATATAATCTTCAAATGACGTCTTTGCAATAACCAAGAGGCCTAGGGACTTGATATTGGGCCTGTGGCATGCTAGGTTTACTAAATTTGTTAAAATAAATTAGTTTGATCTTCATTCAAGGTCACATGAGTCAAATAAGCTATAAGCTTCAAACAATTTCTTTTCTATTACCAAGAGGCCCAGGGACTTGATATTGAGCCTGTACCATGCTTGGGTGAAGGGCTACCAAGTTTATTCAAATGAATAACCTTGACATTCATTCAGGGTCACATGGGTCAAATAGACTATAATCTTCAAATGACTTCTTCTCAATAACAAAGAGGCCCAGGGACTTGATACAGGGCCTTTAACATGCATCGGTGAAGGGCTACAAAGTTTGTTCAAATGAAATACCTTGACCTTCATTCAAGGTCACATTAGTCAAATAGGCTTTAATCTTCAAACAACTTCTTTTCAAAAACCAAGAGGTCCAAGGACTTGATATTGGGCCTGTAGCATTCTGGGGTGAAAGGCTAACAAGTTTGTTAAAATAAATGACCTTGGCCTTCATTCAAGGTCACGTGGGTTAAATAGACAGTAATCTTCAAATAACTTCTTCTCAATAACCAAGAGGCCCAGGGACTTGATATTGAGCCTGTAGCATTGTGGGCTGAAGAGCTACCAAGTTTATTAAAAAATATGACCTTGACATTCATTCAAAGTCACATGGGTCAAATAGGCTTAAATCTTCAGAAGACTTCTTTTCAATAACCAAGAAGCCCACGGACGTGATATTATGCCTGTAGCATCCTGGGTGAAGGGTTACCAAGTTTGTTAAAATAATGATTTTGACCTTCATTCAAGGTCACATGGGTCAAAAAAGCTATAATCTTCAAACAACTTCTTTTCAATAACCAAGAGGCCCAGGGACTAGATATTGAGCCTGTAGCATGCAACGGTGAAGGGCTACCAAGTTTGTCAACATAAATGTCCTTGACCTTCAATAAAGGTCACATGGGTCAAATAGACTATAATCTTCAAACGGCTTCTTTTCAATAACCAAAAGCCCAAGGGACTTGATACAGGACCTTTAGCATGCATCGATGAAGGGCTACCAAGTTGATAAAATAAATTACCTTGATCTTCATTCAAGGTCACAGGGGTCAAATAGACTATAATCTTCAAATGACTTCTTCTCAATAACCAAAAGGCCCAGGGACTTGATATTCAGCCTGTATCATGCTGGTGTGAAGTGCTACGAAGTTTGTTCAAATGAATTACTTTGACCTTCATTCAAGGGCACATGGGTCAAATAAGCTATAATCTTCAAACAAGTTCTTTTCAATAACCAAGAGGCCCAGGGACTTGATATTGGGCCTGTAGCATGCAGGAGTGAAGGGCTACCAAGTTTGTTCAAATAAATGGCCTTGACCTTCAATCAAGGTCACAGGGGTCAAATAGGTTATAATCTTCAAATTACTTCTCAATAACCAAGAGGCCCAAGGACTTGATATTGGGCCTGTAGCATTCTGGGGTGAAAGGCTAACAAGTTTGTTAAAATAAATGACCTTGGCCTTCATTCAAGGTCACGTGGGTTAAATAGACAGTAATCTTCAAATGACTTGTTCTCAATAATCAAGAGGCCCAGGGACCTGATATTGAGCCTGTAGCATTATGGGGTGAAGAGCTACCAAGTTTGTTAAAAAATATGACCTTGACATTCATTCAAAGTCATATGGGTCAAATAGGCTTTAATCTTCAGAAGACTTCTTTTCAATAACTAAGAAGCCCACGGACGTGATATTATGCCTGTTGCATGCTGGGGTGATGGGCTACTAAGTTTGTTAAAATAAATGATTTTGACCTTCATTCAAGGTCACATGGGTCAAATAAGCTATAGTCTTCAAACAACTTCTTTTCAATAACCAAGATGCGCAGGGACTTGATATTGAAGCTCTAGCATGCATCGGTGAAGGGCTACCAAGTTTGTCAAAATAAATGACCTTGACCTTCATTCAAGGTCACATGGGTAATATAGACTATCATCTTCAAACGACTTCTTCACAATATCCAAGAGGCCCAGGGACTTGATATTCGGCATGTTGCATGCTGGAGTGAAGGGCTACCAAGTTTGTTCAAATGAATGACCTTGATATTAATTCAAGATCACATTGGTCAAATAGGTTACAATCTTCAAACGACTTTTTCTCAATAACCAAGAGGCCCAGGGACTTGATATTTGGCCTGTAGCATGCTTCGATGAAGAGCTACCAAGTTGTTAAAATAAATTACCTTGACCTTCATTCAAGGTCACATGGGTCAAATAGACTATAATCTTCAAATGACTTCTTCTCAATAACAAAGAGGCCCATGGACTTGATACAGGGCCTTTAGCATGCATCGGTGAAGGGCTACCAAGTTTGTTAAAATAGATGACCTTGACATTCATTCAAGGTCATATGAGTCAAATAGGCTATAATCTTCAGACGACTTTTTTTTAATAACTAGGAGGCCCATTAACTTGATATTATGCTGTAGCATGATGGAGTGAAGGGCTACTCAGTTTGTTAAAATAAATGATTTTGACCTTCATTCAAGGTCACATTGGTCAAATGGGTCAAATAAGCTATAATCTTCAAACAACTTCTGCTCGATAACCAAGAGGCCAGGGACTTGATGTTGAGCCTGTATCCTGCTGGGGTGAAGCGCGACGAAGTTTGTCAAAATAAATGACCTTGACCTTCATTCAAGGTCACAGAGATAAAATAGACAATCATCTTCAAATGACTTCTTCTCAAAACCAAGAGGCCCAGGGACTTGATACAGGGCCTGTAGCATGCTGGAGCGAAGTGCTACCGAGTTTGTGAAAATGAATGACCTTGATATTCATTCAAGGTCACATGGGTGAAATAGGTTATAATCTTCAAATAACTTCTTCTCAATAACCAAGAGGCCCAGGGACTTGATACAGGGCCTTTAGTATGCTTCGGTGAAGGGCTACATAGTTTGTTAAGATAAATGACCTTGGTTTTCATTCAAGGTCACATGAGTCAAATAGGATATAATCTTCAAATGACGTCTTTGCAATAACCAAGAGGCCTAGGGACTTGATATTGGGCCTGTGGCATGCTAGGGTTACTAAATTTGTTAAAATAAATTAGTTTGATCTTCATTCAAGGTCACATGAGTCAAATAAGCTATAAGCTTCAAACAATTTCTTTTCTATTACCAAGAGGCCCAGGGACTTGATATTGAGCCTGTACCATGCTTGGGTGAAGGGCTACCAAGTTTATTCAAATGAATAACCTTGACATTCATTCAAGGTCACATGGGTCAAATAGGTTATAATCTTCAAACGAATTCTTCACAATAACCAAGAGGCCCAGGGACTTAAGCTACATACGAAATTTGAGAAAGATCCCTTCAGTGCTTTATGAACAAGAGGCCCATGGGCCTTAACGGTCACCTGAAATTTGAAATATTTCAGTAAATTTAATTGACACTTTTTGGCCTGACCCATCAGTCTAAGGGATCAGTCAGGGCCAACATGTGCATACCATTAAGCAGTCACCTCATGCTGATAATGTTAACAAATATAAACGAATTTCAAAACAAATCAAACAAGTGATTGTCAAAGATGTGATTTCTCTATAACTATAGTTTATTCCCTCCCATGGGGCAAACGTGAGACCCCAGGGCTAGGAAATCCACAATTATGGTAAAGCACCTTACGACCCTTCCATCTATGAAGAGCATTTAATTCTACCTTATTAGGGTTGTAAGAACGTTTTTAAAATTTCAGTTAATTTGACCCTTTTTGGCCCTATCCATCAACCCCCAAGGGTCAGTCAGGGCCTACATGTACATACCATCAAACTGTCACCCCAAGCTGATAATGTTAGAATGAATTTCAATAGAAATCCAACAAATAATAGTCAAAAATGTGGTTTCCCTATATAAACTATAGTTAAGTTTACCCCCTCCCCAAGGGCAAACTTGAGACCCCAGGGTCATGAAATTCACGATTTTGGTAAAGCATCTTAAGATCCTTCCATCTATGAAGGGTAATTGACTCTACCATATCTGAGAGAAGAGAAGATTTTTGAAGTTTTAGTCAATTTGACCCTTTTTGGTCCCGCCCATCAGCCCCTGGGGGTCAAGTAGGGTCAATATGTACAGACCATCAAACTGTCATCCTACACTGATAACTTAAACCAAGTTAGAATTAATTCCAATAGAAATCCAACAAATAATAGTCAAAAATGTGATTTCCCTATATAAACTATATTAAAGTTTACCCCTTCCCCAGGAGCAAACATGGAACCTCAGGGTCATGAAATTCACAATTCTGGTAAAGCACCTTAAGACCCTTCCATCTATCAAGAGTATTTGATTCTACCATATCTGAGAGTAAAGAAAAAGATTTTTGAAATTTCAGTTAATTTGACCCTTTTTGACCCTGCCCATGGCCATCAGCCCTTGGGGGTCAACCAGGGCCAACATGTACATACCATCAAACGGTCATCCTCTGCTGATAATTAAAGCCAAGTTAGAATGAATTCCAATATAAATCCAACAAATAATAGTCAAAAATGTGCATTTCCCTATATAAACTATAGTAAAGTTTACCCCCTCCCCAGGGGCAAACATGAAACCCCAGGGTCATGAAATTCCCAACTTTGGTAAAGCACCTTAAGACCCTTCCATCTATGAAGAGTATTTGATTCTACCATATCTGAGAGCAGAGAAGAAGATTTTTGAAGTTTTAGTCAATTTGACCCTTTTTGGCCCCGCCCCTTGGGGTTGGGGACCATATAATTCACAATTTTGGTTGACCTTCAGCCATAGAAGCTCCCAGCCAAATTTCATTGAATTTGGTTCAGTGGTTTTGGAGAAGAAGTTGAAAATGTAAAAAGTTTACGGACGCACGACAGACGACGGACGATGACGGACAAAAGGCGATTAGAATAGGTCACTTGAGACTGTCTCATCAGGTGACCTAATAAATAGCGATAACAAACTTCAATTGTCAAAATTCCAAGATGGCTGTCTGTCGGTCATGTTGTTTTCCAATTGGTCTCAAAATGCAATATGCATAACTAGGCACCAAGGGGAACCTACATAGGAAATTTGAGAAAGATCCCTTCAGCACTTTCTGAGAAATAGCGATAACAAGATTTGTTTACGGACGGACGGACGGACGGACCACGGACGCATGGCGATTGAATAGCCCACCATGGTGGGCTAAAAACTAACAAGAAATTACAAACTTCAATAGACCACTTTCACATTAAAGTACGCATGCGCCGTAACCTATACTACGACAGGGACGCTGAACGAAATCTCGCGTGACTATCCGTTACTTGCATTTGAGGGGGCAAGCGAAAAAGTATGGCAGAGGCCAGGCCTATGTAATGGGCGGTCATGATCATTGTTCTGTGTATGGATGTAGTAACCGTAGATCAAAGAATTCAGTAGTATCGTTTTTTAGATTCCCTGTAAATGCACATCGGAGAAGATTGTGGAAAGTTGCCAGTCAGCGTGACGAAAAAACTTTAAGAATTACTGAGCACACGAAGGTGTGTTCAGTCCATTTTGTCACAGGTAAACCGTCGAAAGACTCCAAACATGTTGACTTTGTGCCTACTCTTAAACTGCACAAACGTGAGATAAGTGCTAAATGCAGAACATCTTCTACCAGTAAAAAGATCTCAGAATGGACGACTTCCGTTGAGAAAGGACATAGTGTATCGGCTAATGTTACAACACCTGGGAAAAGATGCCGGCGGCGCCTGGCCCCATACCAGGTACCTGACATTGGAAGTGAAGTTCAAATTCCGTTACCCGAGACCGCAAAACAGGTAATTATAATCACGTTACACTTCACAACACCCAGTTATTGTTTATGAAAAAAGACTACAAAGCTGGCATATATATGTTCACTCTGTTGCTTTTAATTTTAACAAAGTACACACAATATTAATTAGTAGAACCATTAAACACCATCAATCAATTATATTAATATAGTTTATGTTACATAACTAACATGACTACTATCTTACAGCCTTGTAATTGTTGAATGATAATATTTTTAAATATTTATCTTACTATTCTAACATCAATGAATTAATTATCAAGATGTTTCATATGTTCAAGAATTTACCACTTTATCTCTATGCAGGGGTGGATCCAAATTTTTTTATCAAGGGGGGTGGGGTTGCAACTTTGGGATTTTTATCAAGGGGGGGGGGGGGGGGGGGGGGGCAATTATAACAGTCGTCATAAGAATTTTTTTGAAATGCTTCGTTCCTCTTTTACACATTTTGTTTATAGTTTGCAAAGGTGGGGGGTGGTACATATTAAACCTGCTAGGCTTCTGTTACTTATTAAGGTATATTTCTGAACATTTAAGACTTTGTTCTGTCATATTGAGGTAAACTTATTTTTGTATTTTCAGTTTCCAGTTCCCTTGACCGAAATACCCGAGGAATCCTACTTTATTGATAGTCAAGACCATGCATACAATGCGAGCTGGACAAGTGCACATGCACCTTATAATGGACAACGCCCATCCACCATCTGTGAAGCTGGAACACAAGTCCCAAAAATTGTGACATCAGATGTATCATCACAGACATGTAGCAATGTATTAAGTGACTCCGTTTTACTTAAGCAGAAAGATTCATATATACAAACACTCAAGAAACATATACACAGGCTTGAGGACCAGATTGTAAATCAACCCTCATCATTTACAGCTAAGTCCATGTTGACAAATGATAAAAGTGTGCAGTTCTGGACAGGACTACCAAACAAAGGTGTTTTTGATTCCCTGTTTCAGTACCTAAAAGGGAAAGCTCAGAATTTGAGATATGATCGTGGGAATGTGTCGGTTTCAAATAACAGTAGTGATTTGAAAGTAAAACCAGGGAAAAACAGGAAAATAAGTTTGGAAAATGAGTTTTTTGCTGTATTGGTGCGATTACGTGTAAAACTTCTCCTTACGGATATTTCTCAACGCTTAGGCATATCAGAGGCCCATTTCTCTAAAATATTTTCCACATGGGTTCGCTTCCTCAGATTGGAATTGTCAGAACTAATGCGGTTTCCCTCTTTGCGTGAGATACAGAAAAATCTACCTCCTCAGTTTTCTAGGTATCCAAATACTAGAGTGATAATTGATTGCACTGAAATCCATGTTGAAAAACCATCATCTTTGAAAGCTCAGCGACAGACTTGGTCTAATTACAAACATAACAACACCTATAAGGCACTAGTAGGAATAACTCCAGATGGAACTGTTTGCTTTCTTTCAAACTTATATGGGGGGTGTGCTTCTGACAAAAAGATAACTAGAGAGTGTGGTATTGTCGGTGAACTTGTTTCTGGGGACTGTGTAATGGCTGACCGTGGCTTTGATATAGCGGACTTACTAAATCCTAAAGGAGTGCAACTCAACATTCCCCCATTTCTCCACGCAAAGGATGGACAGTTGACACCAGAACAAGTTGAAGAAACTCGTAGGATTGCCGAAGTTAGAATTCATGTGGAAAGGGCTATACAGAGAATAAAATCTTTCCAGATTCTTCAGGGAACTATACCACTATCTCTCCATGATCTAGTAGAAGACATATTCTTGACATGTGCTATTTTAACAATTTTTCAAACTCCCATAATTAAAACCAGTTGTGATTGAATTCATTCATTTAGGAATGTTTTTTATATATCTAATGAACAAATGAAAATCTTGGATGAAATGTTAAAACTAGAAGACATTATAAGTGATCCATGATTTTTGTGTTGCACATCTAAATCAAACACAAATGTTACTTCAAAATAATATTTAACTTTGCAAGCTTCATGAATAGTTTTGTCCCATGTTGACAAGGGATTTTTTAGCTCGATTACTACCATTCCTCTAACGGGATCTTCCAGAATGCGGTCTGCGGATGCTCCTAAAAAGGGATGTTCCTTGTGAATTCGAAATCCAACTTCCTTCGCTAAACAACGATTTCCCGTTTTGTTTTGTAAATCTGCGAGATATCGCTCGATAGCCTGACCTTCGGCATCAAGCCCAAACTTCATGGCTGCTTTTTTCACAGAGCTTCCATAACCAAGTAGCTTTTTTAACAAACATGTTGGATTTGTTGTCGACCTCCTTTTAACCACAGAATGAAAATTTGATGCAGTGATTCTAACTGATCGGACCTGGTGCCATAAGGCTGATTTTGATTGAGACATAGTTTTGGAATCAATTTCTTTAATGTCTTCATCAGAAACATGCAGTTTTTTCTTAAAATCCTCACATGCGTCTTTGATATCTTTCAAACTTGGAGGATGTACATTAATGAAATGTGTACTGATTGTACTTTTTGATGGACTTTCACTTAATATGCTAGCAGAAACCTTTGGAACACCATATTTTCCGAAACCGCATTGAGGCAGGATTTTCTTTATACTGTCAAATAGCTGCTTTCTGGCCTCTGAGTTCACAGTTCTGTCTGCTGGATGTCGTGGATCGGTTTTTGTCATCTTGGGTCTCTCCTTAGAGCCCAACTTGGGCCTGTAAAACAATATATGTTGGTTACATTATGAAAATCCTTGTATAATTGTAAAATAAAGCTCTTTATATATATTTCCTATGCAAATGTGTAAACAAAACATGCTGAGATCTAGGGGGGGGGGGGGGGGGGGGGGGGGGCTGGACACCCCCCCCCCCCCCCCCCCCCCCCCCCCCCTGTGGAATTTGAAATTTTACAAAAAACAACTAAAAACCATGAAGGATTTCTAGGCTCGGACAACTGGGGCACAATGCAAGTGGTCATAAGTATTGACAGCTGACAGTGGAAATGTGTACATTTCACACACTTTTATTGTAAAATTTAAAATTGTAACTCCTTACTTATGTACTTTTATATCAGCTACTGTCTTTGCTTGAACAACTCTTTCTGAGGGTTTGTTCCACTGCTTAAGCCTATCCGTACATGTGACATCATCTGGTACATTATTTAAGCCTTCTGACACAAAATCATCAAGGGCGAACAGTACTGCCGCAACATGGTTACAGGCTTCTCCTTTCCTATAATGAAAACAAAATGTAATCAGAAAGTGAAAAATATATGATTAATTTAATATATTATTTTATATGCATAATAAATAATGTCTTATTTGCATTAGGTGGCAAAACTGTTATAAAAATAAAATATAATGATTAGTATTAAATAAATGTACAGGTATTCACATTTCAAGTCTAACTGAATTTTTCCTTTGTTTATGAAGGAGGGTGTGTGTGTTAAATTTAGGTGTATACTAACATCACACAGGTGCCAAAGGAACACTCCCTGTATAGTGTACAGGTGATAGGCTAATTTGGATATATATACACAACCTGACAGGTGTCACAATGTGTGTGGAAGTGCTTATCTATACACATACATTATCAGTAGTTACTACAGGCATGTAACATTTTAATTTGAAAAGGTCAACACGATTACGAATACAAAATTATTTATTTCATTATACATACCCGGCGACACATTCACATGATCCGCCAAGAACAAGTCCAAAAGAGGAGCTGATACATGTAAACACGGTGTAATGTTTACGGGCCATTGATGCCATGACTTGAGCCTTGCACAGAAATATGCTGTCGGGTGATACCGCATCATCTTTTACAGTAGCTGTCTTTAACTTTTGCACATATCCGTCTTTAAAATACTTAAATGCTTTTAAACTTTTAAAAGCTCTCAGAGAGTCTTTATCAAACGTTTTTTCCCTGCTTTCTACCAAATACTTTTTAAGTTGCTCGTGACAGTATTTCTCCGGCACATTTTTTAATGATGTAGTCCATGTATTTGCCGACAGTTTGTTGACAAACCAATCTCGAGTGAAAAACGACATCGTTTACGTTAATGGAAGAAAGAAAGACATGTCTCTATATACATTACTAAAATGTGACGATGACAATGGCGGATTACTGTTGCTGGTGCTGTTTACATGTCAGCGTCTCTGCACGGTTTTGACAGCTCCAGGTATACGTATCCCCTCAAGCATGTCATTACTGAATATAACAATGACCTTCCTTGATGATATTTCTTACAACTTTCACTAAAATTTTAGGCTGACAACGTCGGATGAACGATACTGCAGCGGAATTACCAATCTCGTTAACGACCGTATTTTGACACTTCAGGCTGCCCCCTCGGCAAAATTTTGCAAAGGGGGATAACTGATATCGCACATGCGCACTCGAATGTGAAAGTGGTCTATTGTCAAAATTGAAAATGGCCGCCTGTTGGCCATCTTTTCTTAGATCAGTTCCAAAATGGAGCATGCACAACTACTGACAAAGGGCACCTTCATGCGAACCTAATGCTACTGTAGTATGTATTCTCAGTAGCGAGTATAGTGGCACTTTTGGCACTGTTGGCCATGGCGGCCGTGCTGGATTTCTGACCGACCTAAAAAATAACAACACTTAGTAAGGACCATCTAAGGATCATTTCTGGTAAGTTAGAGCTGAATCCCACTGGTCAAATTTGAGAAGAAATTTGAAATAGGAAACCATGATTGTGCAATCATGTTATTAAATGGCCTACATGGCTGCAATGTCAAAGTTTTAACGAGGCCGAAAATAAAAACACTTTGTTTGCTCTCCTTCCTTAACATCCTCACCAATGTCCAGCTAAATTGCACTAGTGGAACTGGAGAAGTTTGAAATGTGTTTTTAGAGATGGCTGCGGCCATCTTGGATTTCTGACCGACCTTAAAAAAAAAAAAAAAAACTTGGTCAGGACTATCTCGGAATCATTTCTGGCAAGTTTCAGCTCAATCCCACAAGAGTAATTTGAGAAGAAATTTTGAAATAGGTGTTGGTCAGGAAAACCATGATTACGCAATCATGTTACGAAATGGCAACCATGGCTGCAATGCCAAAGTTTTTACCAGGCAGAAATATAACAACACTTTGTTAGCTCCACTTCCTTATAATCCTCCCCAATTTTTAGTTCAATGGCACGAGTGGAACGCGAGAGGAAGTTTTCAAATGTGTTTTCAAGATTGCGGCAATGGCGGCCATCTTGGATTTCAGATCGGTCTAAAAAATAACAACATTTTGTCAGGATCATCTCAGGATCATTTCAGGCAAGTTTCAGCTCAATAGCACGGGTGGAACTTGAGAAGAAGTTTAAAATGTGTTTTTCAAGATGTGGCAATGGCGGCTATCTTGGATTTTGGATAGGTCTGAAAAATAACAACATTTGGTCGAGATCATCTCAGGATCATTTGTGGCAAGTTTCAGCTCATTCCCACTGGTGGAACTTGAGAAGTTTTAAATGTGAAAAATGTTCCGGACGGCGGACGGCGCATGAAGACAGACAAAGCACTTTTATTTTGTTTATCTCTTGATGCCCAAGAATGCTATATATGTTTATGGGGTTGGGGATGTCAACAGTTTTAAACATATAACAAAAAAATGAGTCCCTGGGGAAAGATCCCTGGGCCTATTTTGTCATCATTACTTTATACTTTATCTCTTGATGCCCAACAATGCTATATATGGTCATGGGATTGGGATCGCAATGGTTTCAATGATATAACAAACAAACGTAGGCTATAGGGTTGGGGAAAAACACCAGGGCTTACCTTTATAACAAGACACTGTTTATCTCTTGATGCGCAGCAATGCTATATATGCATGGTTATGGGGTGGAGATCAAAACGGTTTCTTCAATAATAAGTAATACAGCCAAATTGCTCCCTTTTACCCAACCCCTCAAGCCCCTTGGAGTGTCAGTCCCATCATTTGTATCAATTTGAATCCCAGCTACCTAGGGGTGTTACCACTGAAATATCAATTTCATACATTGCTTATTTCCAGAGAAAAAGTCATTTTAAATATCAATATTGCCAAATGGACCTCTTTTGGCACTGCATGGTCCTGACAGGCCCTGGGGAGTCAGCCCCATCATTTGTACAATTTTGAATTTGCTTCCCATAGTGATGCTACCAGGCAAATGTAAGCAATATTCATTGCTCAGTTTCAGAGAAGTTGTTTATATCAATATAGCCAAATTTACACCCTTTAGGCGCCGCCATAGAAGCCACCAAGGGGTCAGCCCCATCATTCGAACAATTTGAGTCCCCTACCCATAGGGATGGTTTCCTAAGTCAAATAAGTCAATTGTTGACTGACGGACGAACGCCACGGTATGCCATAAGCTCACCTTGGTCCTTCGGACCAGGTGAGCTAACAATCAACTGTCAAAATTCAAAGGGCCATATGTCAGCTATGTTGTTTTCACATTCAAAATCTCAAAAATTGAGAAAGATCCATAGAGTACTTTATAAGAAATAAGGGTAAGACAGATTGACAAATAGACGGACCATAGACGAAAGTCAATTTGAAAAGCCCACCATGTGATGTGAGTTAAAAACAAAATATTTTTCTCCGAAACATTTTATTCTGACTCTTAGAAGTGCTATGCAATTCCTACAAAAATCATTAGAGCAAATATCAGTACCTTAGTCAGGCATGTATCAGAGCTGCAATGAGCATGCAGCAAGTCATTCCTGTAGGTGTACCCTGCATCACTCACCTGGATATGGTATAGCACTCTTAAGCTATATTGCATATAGATTTCCCATTTTGGACCACATATCTATGTCAATTTGTTCTTTGATAAACTTGGCTTTCTGGTTTCAAAGAAAAGCCCAGCGGTCTGCCAAGATAACTAAGTTAGTGTCAACCCTGAAAGATCAGCAAAGGACCCTATCATGTGGCTTAATATACTACACAACCATCAAGAAGCCATCTGCCAATATCAAGAAGATCAGTTTGACATTTGACATTTGAACTATAAAGGTACTGCAAGCAGGAAGCAAAATATACACTGGCGTAACTCTTATTTCTTAATATACTGTTATAATACACATTTGTAAAGATTTATTTAATGTATTGAGTAATCCAGGGCAATAATCAGAGATCAAATTTTTTTTTTACCTTCAGATCCAAATTAACATTTAGAAATAAACACTGATGCAGGTACCGACACCAAGCTACACCAGAGATATCATGGTTTCTTCTAATTGTGTGAATTTAATCAAACTCTCTCAAGAAACGAAACCACTAGAGCACTTCAAAAACTCTGATTATGTACATACATAGTATATACAAAACTAACAAAGAGGAAAACTAAAGTCACCCCTGGTTTTATAGTTGGGGAACTAATGCAAGAGGCCCTATGGGCCTGAATTGCTCGTCTGGTTCTTCAGCAACTTAAAGTTGATCTAGGACATTTCTGTACATATAATATGCTGATTTCTACTTTATTCAAATATTAGAGAAGGCTAGGTTTAATCAAGTCAGTATTTTTTAGTCCTTCATTCCAGAAAACTGTTTAATATTAGGTCTCAGAGTGTCTTGGCTCATTCTATTAATACTTAGGCGTTTTGAATTTTAAGAAGTCATTTAAAGATTTTAGCCTATTTGACCCATGTGACCTTGAATGCAGGTCAAATGTTATTCATTGGAGCTCAGTTGATGGTGAATACACAAAACATGTGTATAGTGACCTAGTAACAATGGCAACCAAACTTAAAAATTAAGTTAAAATACGAAGAGCCATAATGGGCCTGAATCGCAAACCTGCTTGTAAAGCAACTTGGAAATTGATCTAGGTCATATCATATGCACAGGCGCCTGTACAAAAAAATGTGATTTTTTTTTTTTTTTTTTTTAGATACAGTTGTCTGTTAAGTACAAGGTTTGAAACTCTGCCACAAGTGAAAAGGCACACCACTACACTTCAATCGACTAAAAACATTTATTCAAACTGGCACGTGTATATTATATACTACTGTCATCTAGAAACATTCATCTTTAGGCTACCGTGTCACTCAATACAAATTGTTACATCCAAAACACAATAATCCGTAAAAACTACGCCGAATTCCTCCAACAAAACACCATTTTTCAAACTGCTCCCTCAGCCTGTTCAGATTCCTCATTTACATATAGGGTTGAAAGGTCATGCGTTTATATAATCGATTGTCACCATGTGCACTTTTTGGGGTCATCTCGGCATACTTTATTTTACAAGTGCATGTACAGGACATTGTTTTTGAGATCATGGACTAATTAAATAGTATGTGTTCATGCCGGTTATCGACATTAGTCTAGTTGTTGAAACTTCGTTTTGAAATCAAAAGATTGCACGTAATGGTATTCAATAACTTGTTCAAGACAGGGCCGGGGTATTATATGTATACCATGAACTAACAGTATCCGTTGCAATTTTTCGATGTTGTTAGCCCTAAATACTTTTAAATTCTGGCATTGACACAAAACAACTACTAGAAATACCCTTAAAGTATTCTCTTTTCTTTCTCATTTCAATTCAGTTTCTTTATTCTGTAATTATAAGCCCTTCAGCAGCCAGCTTAATTATGAGAAGAGTCGCATTAGATGCTTACACACATAATTACACTTAATCAGGTTATTCATCAATAACTAACATATTATATATGCCATATACAGTGGAATTACATAGATAATCAGTATTATAAAGAATACTTTATAATGCGTTTATATTTTATAACTTACTCTGACATTGTTGACACTAAGTGATGAAAATCAAAATCAAGTAAGCAAATAATATGGTTTCAAAAATTTGCACAAGAGCCACAGAAGGCCTGTATCGCTCATTTGGATTTCATGAGATTTGAAACAAGAATGATGATTAAGTATATTTGTCCCTGGTATTGCTATATCAGTATATCATAGGCATTGTATATGGGTACGTGAGGTTTTTATGCCAAAAATGCATTAATCCATGAAATGAAATTGACTTTTGGTGCAACCCCAAAATGTGTACAATTTTGAATCCCCACCCCATGATCATGCTACCATTCAAATGTGAGTGATATCCATTGCTTAGTTTCAGAGAAGTTGTTTATATCAATTCTGCCAAAATGACCGTTTTGGCCTCGCCTCTTACCTCCTCGGGGTCAGCTCTGTCATTTATACAGTTTTGAATCCCTACCCCGGGGGTTGTACCAGGCAAATATGAGCGATATCCATAGCTTTGTTTCACAGAAGAAGTTGTTTATATCAATTTAGCCAAATTGACCTCTTTTGGGCCCCCCTCAGGCCCCAGGTAGGTCGACCCCACCATTTGTACAATTTTGAACCCAGACCCCAAAGGGATGCCCACAGTCCAATACGAGCAATATCTATTGCTTGATTTCAGAGAAGTTGTTCATATCAATTTAGCCAAATTGACCGCTCTTGGCCCGCCCCTCAGGCCCCTGGGGGTCAGCCCCACCATTTGTACAATTTTGAATTTCCATCCCCTAGTAACACTACCAGGCAAATATGAGCGATATCTATTGCTTGGTTTCAGAGAAGAAGTCGTTAATATAAATAAAGGTATATTGACCCATTTTGGCCCCGCCCCTAAGGCCCCCAGGTGGTCAGCCCCACCATTTGTACAATTTTGAATCATCACCCCATAGTGATGCTAACATGGCAAATAAGGGGCGGTATCCTTTGCTTGGTTTCAGAGAAGTCGTTTATATTAATATAGCCAAATTGACCCCTTTTGGCTCGCCCCTCAGACCCCTGGGGGGTCAGCCCCACCATTTGTACAATTTTGCGTCCATACCCCATAGTGATGCTTCTGACAAAATTTTGTCAAATTCTGATCAGTGGTTATGAAGAAGTAGTCAATTGTTGACGGACGGACGGACGGACGGACGACAGGCGACGGACGGAAGACGGACGCAACGGCATGGCATAAGCTCACCATGGTCCTTCGGACCAGGTGAGCTAAAAAAGGGTTCAAAATACATAGATAAATTAGTGACCTACTTTTGCAATATTTGTTATTGACATGCCTCTCTCATCTTAAGTGTCCATTTCTATTGCCCTATCATAATTACTGAAAAAGTAGGTCAGAGTGACCTAATTTTGCAACATTTGAAAGGCATGTCGATAGCAAATATTGCAAAATTAGGTCATTGTGACCTTCTTTTTCAATTATTACATTAGGGCAAAAGAAATGGACATCTAGTTCCAATATTTGCAACTGGCATGGCTTTTTCGTCCTATATGTCCATTTATATTGCCCTAAAGTAATTATTGAAACAGTAGGTCACAGTGACCTAATTTTGCAATATTTGTTATCGACATGCCTCTCTCATCGTAAGTGTCTATTTCTATTGCCCAAATATAATAACTGAAAATGTAGGTCACTGTGACATATTTTTGCAATATTTGTTATTGGCTTGCCTTTCTTATCCTAGATATTTAATTCTGATGCTCTAACGTAATTACTGAAAAAGTAGGTCACAGTGACCAAATTTTGGAATATTTGCTATCGACATACCTTTCTCATCCAAGATGTCCATTTATATTGCCCTAACATAATTACTGAAAAAGTAGGTCACAGTGACCTTATTTTGCAATATTTGCTTTTGGCATGCCTTTCTCATCCTAGATGTCAATTTCTATTGCCCTAAAATAATTACTGAAAAAGTAGGTGACAGTGACCTAATTTTATAATATTTGCTATCGGCATTCCTTTCTCATCCTAGATGTACATTTATATTGCCCTAATGTAATTATTGAAAAAGTAGGTCACATTGACCTAATTTTGCAATATATGTTATCGGCATGCCTTTCTCATCCTTGATGTCAGTTGATGTTGTCCCATTATCATTCCTACTTTTCATTTGCACAAGTCACAACATAGAGCAATGTAAAGACATAAATAGTATCAATGTGACATGCTTTCCACTTGCACAGTATCACTACATAATATATACATGTATGTATATGACTAATGAATTAGAAACCTTTAGGCTCTCTCGAAATTTGATTTAAATTATCAGAAGTTTTTTTTATATTTACCATATTTACACATTAAAGCAAGACACTGGTTAACTGGGCAGCTCTGGAGATTGGGCTGCATTCCCAGACCTCTGCTGCCCTTTATCTAATTAATCTTATTGTTTTCCTGTGTGACCCTCAACCAGCAATACTATGGTTTCATGCAGAGATTAAGCTAAGAGGTTTTCTCATCAAAACTAACAGGTATCAGAGAGTAGACAAGAGGCCCATGTGCCTTAACGGTCACCTGAGTTATGATATATTTCAGCACATTTGGCTCCATGTGACCTTGAATAAAGGTCAATGTCATCCATTTGAACAAATTTGGTAGCCCTTCATCCAAGCATGCTACAGGCCATATATCAGGTCCCTGGGCCTCTTGGTTATTGAGAAGAGGTCATTTGAAGATTATAGCCTATTTAACCAATGTGACCTTAAATGAAGGTCAAGGTCATTTATTTTAACAAACTTGGTAGCCCTTTATCCCAGCATGATACAGGCCCAATATCAGGTCTCAGGGCATTTTGGTTATCAAGAAGAAGTCGATCTAATGTTTTATTATATTTGACCCCTGTGACCTTGAATGAAGGTCAAGGTCATCTATTTGAACAAACTTGGTAGCCCCTCATCCCAGCATGCTACAGGTCTAATATCAGGACTCTGGGAATGGAATGGTGGAATGTGCATTTGGAATGCCTATTTATTAGTTTTGAACCATCTAAAGTGTTAATTAGTAAAGAGAAATCGAATAGGTAATGGAATAAGGAATAAGTAATCAACTTCACGGAGGTTGTTTACAGACAGGTACAAACCATACAATTAAGTTAATTAAAAATCAACCAATCATTATACGTACTCCAAATTAAACTTGTCTCTTTATCATCACTATCTGAGCCTTGTTATTGAAAATCAAATAGCAAAAGCTCACATGAGCGTTCGGCTCAGGTGAGCTAAAAATGGTATCGTGCAGGAAGAATTTGGCAATGTTTTCACGGATTATTGTGTTTTGGATGTAACAATTCGTATGGAGTGACACAGTGCCTTTTCGCTCGTGGCGGAGTTGCCAACCTCGCACCGATACTTTACAGGGTAAACAAACCACTGTCATATAAAAACAAAAACAAAACAAAATGAAAATCACATTTTCTTTGCAAGCGCCTGTGATCATATGCAAATACTAACTAGTGCTGATCACCACTTTATTACATTATCAAAGTATATACGTAGGTCAAATAGCAGGTCTTCGGAGTATGTTAGCCAACAAGAAATCATTTTTTATGAAGGTCTTAACTGGCATGGGTTCATACGGATTATGTCAAACCAAATTCAAGATCTTTTCAAGCCATTTTTACTGTCTATATTAAATATCTGATGCCCATTTTACCTGACATTTCAGTCAGCTTTATAGAAAACATGAGAATAAATAAAACAAGAGGCCCAATGGGCCTGTATCGCTCACCTGGCTTTACAGCAGCAAATTTGCAGTTGATTGAGGTCATTTCTACAGATACTTTTCTGATAACCAATGTATTCAAACATCAGAGTAAGCTAGGTTTATTCATGGCAATAAATTGTCTAGTCCTTCATTCCAGCATACTATTGGCCTAATAACGGATCTTGGTGACTCTTGGCTATTGCAAGATTTAAAAAAGATTTCACCACTGTGACCTTGAATGTAGGTCAATGTCATTTATTTGAACAAACTTGGTAGCCCTTCACCCCAGCATACTACAGACAGGTCCAACCTCAAGTCCCTGAGCCTCTTGGTGTTTGAGACGAAGATGTTTGAAGATAATAGCCTATTTGACCCATCTGACCTTGAATGAAAAATAATGTAATTCATTTGAATAAACTCGGTAACCCTTCACCCTAGCATGCAACAGGCCCAATATCAAGTCCCTGGGCCTCTTGGTTATTGAGAAGAAGTCATTTGAAGATTACAGCCTATTTAACCCATGTGACCTTGAATGAAGGTCAAGGTCATTTATTTGAACAAACTTGGTAGCCCTTTACCCCGGCATGCTACAGGCCCAATATCAACTCCCTGGACCTCTTGGTTATTGAGAAGAGGTCATTTGAAGCTTATAGCCTATTTGACCCATGTGACCTTGAATGAAGGTCAAGGTCATTCATTTGAACAAACTTGGTAGCCATTCACCCCAGCATGCTACAGGCCCAATAACAAGTCCCTGGGCCTCTTGGTTTTTGAGAAGAAGTAATTTGAAGATTATAGCCTATTTGACCCATGTGATCTTGAATGTAGGTCAGAGTCATTTATTTGAACAAACTTGGTAGCCCTTCACCACAGCATGCTACAGGCCCAATATCAAATCCCTGGGCCTCTTGGTTATTGAGAAGACGTCATTTGAAGATTATAGCCTATTTGACCCATGTGACCTTGAATGCAGATCAAGGTAATTAATTTTAACAAACTTGGTAGCTTTTCACCCCAGCATGATACAGGCCTATATCAGGTATCTGTGCCCCATGATTATTGAGAAGAAGTTGTTTAAAAGAAAAAGCTGATGCTGGACTGATGGCTGGCAGGAAGGGTGGACGTCGCACCATGGTGTAAGCTCACTTGTCCTGAAAGCATGTGAGCTAAAAACTGAACTGCATACATATCTACATAATACTCCCTTCATTCTACTTAAAAATGTTTGAAGTAGTCAGGATTTAAAGTAGGATTTTAAGGCAATATGCTGTATCAACATATTTTGGCTTCCAAAGTATGAGAGGTTATGATTTGTTTCTGAGGAACTAATGTAAAATCTCAACATTTATATGTTATGATAGAGATCACACATCAGTTCTACCATTGTCTTCAAACAGACCCCAACTACCATATAATGAAAAATAGTAATTGGCGATGTGGGCAAGCCCATATTTAGAAATTATAATATCGTACCTTCACCTATGGGCCACGAGCCGATTGACCTTAGGAGACACACGCGTCCACGGGTAACTTGTATACACAAATTTCTGCCAAATGTAATAATGACCAGCGAAATCTTACACAATGACTGTGTATGGCAGGCCCATATTGTCGGTAGATCTATTTTTCTTGTCAATATTACCTGTCACAACCATTATATCAGACCACATAATATTCCAAAAAATACCACCCCCCCCCCCCCCCCCCCCCCACACACACACACACACAAAAAAAAAAAAAAAAAAAACAATTCATATATTGTATTAATAAATAAATTTAAAAAGCAACTATTTTGTAATTCTAACTTCTTGTCGGCTCTTGTCGGTAGTTAGTGAGACCAGCTTGGTGTAGATTTGTGGAAATATTTTACACGCACAAGAAGTCAGCCTAGCTGGTTTCAAAAATGTAAATTTCGATATACATATCAGGTGATTTCAAGTAAAATCCTGACATTCGTTTAACCGTGCCGACTCGCACCCGAGTCCGTGCTGGTAGGATCCATCGTACCCCACACGCTCGGTCTCTGTGTACAGGATCGAGTTGTCGGAGGGCCGACAACTCGATACTGTAACCGACTCCACTAGCACTCGGACCCTACAAGTCGTTGCGGCCTCTATCAGTTTGGCCCCAGACAGTCGTCAGATAACTTTATAGATGAACGTATACTGAACTTTCTATCAAAATATATGTGTGGCGGAACTGGACTGGGTCGGTCATCGGCGACCAGGTAGCTCAGTAGTAGAGCTTCCGTCTAGAGTTCGGAGGATCCCGGGTTCGAACCCTGGTCTGGCTGCTACATTTACTCCTCTCCTGTTACATATGCTCCTTACTGACCAGAAGCCGACATGCAACACTCTTTTTACTCACGATGGAGACCAGTATTCAATTCCCGCCAGCGGACCTTCTTTCTTTCCTTTTTTTAAAAATAAAATTAATATATGCATTTACATATATCTATTTATACTAGTGGGGTGACACCTAAAGGAGTGTCACAGAAAGAATGAAGTGTAGTTAGGGAAGATAACTCTGGATGAGCACGAAAGCCAGAAAAAAAAATGCTGAGGGTGATACATAAATGTCCGTCTTGAGTTTAGAGGTTCCATGCACGAGTCCTGGTTTACATAAAATCATTCAATGTCAATATTTCGACCAATAAGAAGCATAAGCGTGGTTATATGGCAAGAAAATCCGTGAGGTTGAATTTGCATCTAAAATTTGACCAATTGAATTCCTCAATGTGGTTGCTATGGCAATGGATCCCATGTGGTTGAGTTCGAATTCCCATATTTACAAAAAATGTACCATTTTGCATCCAAATCCATTGTCTAAACTTCGACCAATCAGAAGCCTTGATATGGCAATGATACCCATGCAATCCAATGGTAATCGAAATCAAACAATATCTAAATTTTCACCACTCAGAGGCAAATAAGTCTGTGGCGGCCATCTTGGCTGACCGATCGGAAAATAAAAGATCAGTTGCAAACCCCATGACCTTGAAGAACATTTGTGTCAATTCTTGTTTAAGTGGGGCACTAAATAGATTATTGGTTATGTTATAACACTGGTAACCCCAAAAACCTTTATTTCCTTTCCTTTAGCATAAATACCTTCACTTGCTCTTAATTTCCTCACTTTCACTTAATTTTCTCACTTGCACTTAATTTATTCGCGCGACATTTAAAACTCTCAAATACGTTTAAATATTAATACTGGCGCGAGGAAATTGAAGGTTTGGGGGTTACCACCGCAATAATTTTCATAATTCTTCAGTTTTCTGGAATATGACACATTGATTGATTATGAGACATCAATTGGCATCTATGCAAGTATACGTTAGGGTCTCTCGTGTGTTGTTGTTCAGTGAGGTAGTCACCCACTACTATAAGGAGACCCAGTCTCAAAACGATCCTGATTGCAATATATACACGTGGTGATAAAACAACCAAACAATCAACCCTAAGTTCATCTTAGTAACAGATGTATTCGCGGTATTCTAATCGATAAATAATTACATATACGATCAAAGATAAAAACAAATGTCATGCATATCATTATGATGTCAAAATCAGGGCTTATAGGGATCACAGAACCAAATCAAAAATAGATTGTGGGTTTTTCCCGTTTGGGCAGAAGATTTAATAGGAAGGTGAATGCATCCGGGCCTACTGATTGGATATTTAGGTGATTGGTGACGTAACATCCGCCACCTCTCGATAAAATACGACCCTTTTTCAAAACCCTATTGTGGCCGTGTGTTTGTACTCAACATATCTCCATAACTACATTGTTCACAGACATACGGGACATGCCAGGACTAGATCACACCGAGTTTTACAAGTGTGGAAAGTTTTATCAAAATGAATAGAGTCGTTTTTTCAGTTAGCTCCGGCAAAGTAGTCTGAACTAGCTGCATGTACATTACCGTCCTTCAATACACTACATTCCACACATTCTTGGTTACGTCACTCGTGTGACGTAACATCCGCCACCTCTCGATAAAATACGACCCTTTTCAAAACCCTATTGTGGCCGTTCTATGAAAGATATGCTTTCTTCAGAACTATCTCTTCTTGTTATGTTTGGAGTTTCTAATTCACTTATTGAAACGCTGATTTTTAAGGACCGGTTAAACAGAAGCTACCGGTCAAAATGACGATTTTGACATGTTTGACCCAAAATATCTCATAAATACGAATTTCCACAGGGATACCAGATAAATCCAGACCTAGATCGAGCCGAGTTTTACAATGGTTCAAAAGACCATCAAAATTGTATGTGCCTTTTTTTCCGCTCCCAAATCGCTACAATAGCCGGCAAAAATCGCGAATTAGCTCATAGTATCATTACGTTCCGTAAGGAACAATGACGAGTTATCGTCCCTTACTAGTGGAGTGACACCTGAAGGATGTCACAGGAAGAATGAAGTGTAGTGAGGGGAGATAACTCTGTTCCAGCAGTTTTGATCAAAATCGCTCACCATCTAATTTCGACCAATAAGAAGACCTTGTGTTAAGGTGTCCAGACACGTTATCACATCTGGGTTGCGAGTTCGAAACACACGTTGGGTAGATACCTTGTACGGACGGTAGGTCGGTGGTTTTTCTCCGGGGACTCAAGCTTTCCTCCACCACCAAAACCAGGCACGTGCTTAAATGACCATAGTTTTTAATAGGACGTTTAAACAAAAATATGTAAAACTGTGTTGTTGCCAAGAAAATGAAACCCATTAAGTTTAATTTGCATTATAACGTAAGAAACTAATAAAATATGTATTTAAATTCATTATTGAAATTCAATGACAGAATTAAACCATAAAATTGAATAAATTTGACTGACAATTAAATCAAATAGCCTTTAACATAGAAAACACTAAAAAACCTTTCGTGCTTTGATTCCCACCAGGAGTCGAACCTGGGTCTCCTGCAACACAGTAGCAAGTGTGAAACCCCTTCACTCTAGGAATGTGTATAGCACTACTTGATTTCAGACCGATTTTGTTGAATTTCTTAATTCATTTCGAAATAGTTCCCCTCTGCTTTACAAGGGCTTGGGACCTCTAGCATTATGCTAGGCAGCATTACAAATATTTCTATAACTTTCCCATCACCAAAACAAACAAAAAGAGTGTTGCTTCACTAGTTCTTCTTCTTGGGATAACCTCTTGCCTTCATCATCTGCCTCCATTCATCATAAGGCACCTGGGCTGTCTGGGTGTAAAACCAGTTCCTGTAAAACTGCCCGGTGTCACGCTGTCGCTCCCCTGTCAACATTTCCTGCACTGTATCTGCCTCTGTCTTACATACCGTCAAACCACCCTGCCCTTTTCCATTTCTTCCTTCTGGTGCTTGTAATATGACTTCAGGCTGGGGGCCATGGCGGACTGCAGAGCTGGCTGCTGTGACACTCCGGGCAGGATGGCGACATACCTGGGTGGCTGAAATAGGTAGCTGTGCTGTTGGCAAACCATGGATGGACCCGACAGGAAGTGCTGCAGAAACCAGAAGTGGTGCATGAACTGGAAGTGGTATGGAAAAGGGAAGTGGTGCAGAAACCGGAAGTGTAACTGATGTGGAGACTGGAACCGGAAGGGGCGGTGCGATCCGAACTGGTACTGGAACTGGATGTGGTGTTTCAAGCTGAGAGGACTTTTTGACTTTTTTGGTTTTCTTTGGTGAATCTTTAGTGTGCTGTCTCTGTTTTCTGGTAGGTAACTGGCCAGCAGTGTTTGGGAGGGGGGGGGGGGGGATGTAGGTTAAAATGATGCTGCTGGGAGACTGGGACCCTGATTGGCGAATTTTGTCTCATCATCGGAGGAGGAATCGCAGCTGGGGGCCTTTCGTCTGCTGTGTTGATCCGAAGTCCTTGTTCAAGGATGCCTTTGTCTTGTTTTTTTTTTTGCTGTTGGTTGAACCTGTAACAATAAATTGAATATTTTTAGATGGGTATAATGTGGAAATGACAATTATTTTTTTCTATATATCTATTTTGTTCTCGTTTTTCATCTTTTCTTACATTTGTGTATGTTTATGAACTTCATTTTGTTGTCATAACTTTACAAAATGACTCCCTTAAATTTTTATACTTACCACTGGGTCAATGTGATACCGCGTGTGTAGCAGAAACCAGAAGTCAAATAAAAACCGGTGACGTCACTGGTATAGAGACCAGAACCGGAAGTTGTGTTTTAACTTGGGAGGAGGACATCTTGACTGCATATGTGGTGTTTCTTTGTGGAACTAGAGGGTATTACCTGTCTTCTGGTTTGAGACTGGCCAGCACTGTTGGTGTGGATCTGTTGTTCTTGTTCCAGGATGCTTTTGTTTTGGCTTCTTGAGTTTTGCCAGTCAGTTGAACCTGTAACAATGAAATGAATAGACATTATTTTTATTTTTTTTCTTATTTTTCCCCTTTTTTTCAAACTCTTATTTTGTTGTCATGATTTAAAAACAATGTCTACCCTCAGGTTCTTATACTAATCACTAGGTCAGTGTGTTAATGTTTACCTCAACTGGCTGGATCTTTGACTCCGACGTGATTGTGGCTGCATTTGTTTCCTGGGGATCTGGTTTGATTTCCTACAAAATATTGGGTATCATGCATGATGATAATTTCGACTTGCCTTCGGAGGGAATATGGGTTGATTTGCTGTGGACTGTCTTTTCCCAGTGTAATGGTTCCACTGAAATCAAATGAAAATATCTCTGTATGTAAGGTAAACTCTGAACAATATAGAGAGTGGGCTTGTTCCCAGATAAAATCATTAACAGTGTGTTCCTGCTGTTACAGGGGTGGGCTTATTACTGGACATGGGCTTGTTACTGGACATAGCCTGCCTGGTGACATTGCACAATTTAATGCTAAAAAAACATGTATTACCATTTGTCTGGTCAGTCTCCAACTGTTCAATGGCCGAGAGTAAACTGCCAGCATCAATTGAATCGTTTGACTTATCAGAATGTGTTGGTTCCACATGGTGGACCGAGGCTGACGGCATCGCCTGGTTTGGAACCTGTTGCTTGGGGATGCATGGTGAGCAGGTTGACTTGTCTGGAGATGTGATGCGTCTAATCTTAGATCGCAATGCCCTGGGTGACAAATAAGTTGTGTTAACAAGCGCTGCCAGAGCAGTTGTCTGGGAGCTCATCCCTGGTGAAGGTAACCTTGGGGCTGGTGACTTTTGGGAAGGTGACCTTATGGTAGATGTCGGTGCTCATTGTCGAGATTTGGCCACACGCCTCTGCCTCTCCTTCATCCCCTACGACCACTCTAAGGAACGACCCCTCCCTGTATGCGACCAAGTTTCGCGTTTGCTGACGTTTTCCAACAACAAAGTACCCCTTCTAAATGTTAACTTCCTGGGCCTCTCAGAAGTGATTTCAGGATTTTAGCCTATTTGATACCTGTGACCTTGAATGTGGGTCAATGTCATTCATTTAAACAATCTTGGTAGCCGTTCACTCAAGCATGCTACTGACCCAATATCAAATCCCTAGCACTCTTGGTTATTGAGAAGAAATCGGTCAAAGACTTTAAGCTATTTGACGCCATGTGACGTTGAAAGAAGGTCAAGGTTATTCATTAGAAAAAAGTTGGTATTACTTCACCTAAGCATGCTACAGACCCAATAACACCTCTTTGGGACTCTTGGTTATTGAGACGAATTCGTTTAAATAATTAAGGCTGTTTGACTCCTTGTGATCTTGAATGAAGGTCAAGGTCATTCATTAGAACAAACTTGGTAGTCTTTCACCCAAGCATGTTACAGGCTAAGTATCAAGTCCCAGGGCCTCTTGGTTATTGAGAAGATATCGGTCAAAGATTTTAGATTACTTTAATGCCTTGTGACCTTGAATGAAAGTCAATGTTATCCATTAAAACAAACATGGTAGCACTTCACCCCAGCATGCTACAGACCAAATAACAACTCTCTGGGACTCTTGGTTATTGAGAAGAAATCGTTTAAATATTTTAGACTATTTGACTCCTTGTGACCTCGAATGAAGTGACTACCTCGCCCTTCAACATGCAAGTGGGCTGTCGTAGGCCGGCATCCAGGACAAAACCATGGCCAGGACAGCACTGAAAATAAGTGTCTTACGCATGTTTGTTTAGCTCTGTTTCTTGTGATGATCACCCTTTTATTTTGAGGCGGCTTTCTTTGTAGTAGTTGGTGACTACCTCACTGAACAACACATTGGAGGCCCGTCGCATGTCATCAAGTGTAATGCAAGAACTTAAAAGATATCTTGCCCAAGGACAACCACTACAGCGCATGCAGATTGGACTGATTTTTACCTTCCCTTCTCTATATATATATGTAAACATCTATGAAATGACTTTTCAATATTTCTTTCATCAACTATCTTAAGGTTGTAATTCACTGTAACAAAGAATTGAAAAATGTGGAAGATAATGTTTTCTCAATATCTGAATAGCTTGAAATTTAGAGAATAATTCTACAATATGAAATTAAAACCAGATTTCGGGTAGCGAAAATGTATTTTGATTAAGTTTTTTTTTTTTCTTAAGTAGAAAATAGAGGAAAATTTACCACTGTGTGAGGCCTACAATTGGAATTGACTGTTCAAACTACTTTATTCTTCTTGTTTCTACAGTACAACTGTAAAAGATGTTTATATATCAAATGGAAACCAGATTTCTGGAAAAAATATCAAAATATATCAATTCATTTTTTCTTCATTAGAACATAGAGGGAAGTTGATTGCGGTCAGAGGCCTACAAAGTAGAATGTACCCGTCTTCTGATGTAAATATATTTACTATAGCAGTGTGGCTCTTAAAACAGAAACATACATTGTAAACTGTTTACACAAGTCCCTGTGCAACTCACAGTATTTTACCTGTGTGCAGATGGCATTTCGAAGACTATTCTGTAAAATTTTGATAATTAAATTCTGTTATTAAATTCTTTGATATTGTCAAATGATCTCTATAATACCTTTTAATTGTAATTTGTAGTAAATTAAAATAAATATAAATATAAAAGTTTAAAAAAAAAACCATATTATATGCAGTAGAGTAAAACTCACTTGTGTCAAACACGGTTGAATCGAATACATCGGATGAGTCGAACGTTTCGTTTGGTCCCGATTTTTTCCGTTCTTTATCTTAGTAAATTAAGCATGGATGATTCGAACACAGTTGAATGGAATACTGCGGTTGTGTCGAATATATTTTGTGGTCCCTCCCTTCTAAACTATACCGAAATTTCCATTTTTGTGTCGAACATCGAGGCGTCATGCTGTCTCAGGTAAAATGTGCTGGCTTCGCCTGACCGAGTGTGACCGATCAGCCGTAACGGTGTTACCAGAGCCTATTGTTAGGTTTCGGCTGTCGGTCACACTTCATCCCATTGTTTATACAGGTGCACGGGTGAAGTAAAACGTTCAGGTATACATAACTAAGAATAAAATGTGCATGTTTTAATGTACAAACCAATATGCCTCAATTTCAATTATGTATTCCGTATGCAAATAGCATATATAGGATCACAATATACATACACATGACAACAATTTACATTTGCGCAAGACGGCGGAGCCAATGTAACACCAAGTATTATACATTTCAATAAAGCATGTGTTAACCCTAGAGCTGCTTTCCCCGTAAAATTACGTTTTGCTGGTCGCGTGCTATTCCCGTAAAATTACGTTTTGCTGGTCGCGTGCTATTCCCGTAAAATTACGTTTTACTCCCTCCATAGTGGAATCCCCGCCTGAAGTAATCAATTTTGTAAAAAATGATTAAAAATTACATAAAAAACTTACATTTGAAGTAAGTTTAGATTCCTATCTAAGTACGAACCATACAAGAAAACCAAACTCGTAATCACAAGTGAGAAATACGGTCGTTTGTTTGAGAAACATGGTATTTCCCCAAAAACGGCGGTATTTTTAGCCCACAAAACGTCACCAAAAGCAGGGATGTGTATTCTAATTAATTACGTCATATCTCCGGGATTTTCGGGCTGAAAATGGCCGACACAGATGTGCAGATTTCCACACGTTTACACAGTATGTTACTCGTTCAGATGCAATTTTCATGCATCGTAAACAATTATCAATGTTCATTTGTTTCAAAATAATATATATATATATTCGTATTATGCTTAAAGCTGCGGAATCCCGCAGAATAACGATTTCTATGATAACTAATTGGATAAGCACGCAGTGATAATGACGTCACTGAAACTGCGGTGTCGACCCGAGGTCTGCACAGTTAGCTTGCATTTTGCGTTGTTCCATAATATCTATCGCGTTTTGAGACTATTAAATGTCTGAAACTCGAACACTAAAGCCTTATGTTGTATTTTATCATGAAAGAGCACGTAAATATGTCAAAGTGAATGTGTTTACTGCATTTATTTATGATCACTCTGTATATTCCTTTGTCGTATCGAACGTAAACAAACATGGCGGACAGCATTTTATCGGACGACTTGATCAATGTTTTACCGGAATTTCGAGATTTATTTGAGGAAATGTTTAACGACAACGATAGTGATGAGTTTGAGGGATATGAGATGGATGATGTTGAGGAGATTGACCAGCCTTTTGACGCCTTCGCAGAAGAAAATTGGAGACGTGGTAGACTGGCAGAGACGTCTACTTTCACTTTCACCGCAGACCCGGGAGTGACCCTGGAACAAAACCAAAGGACTCACCTGGACTACTTCAAAGAGTTTGTTTCGGAAGACATTATTTCAACCATTGTTCAAGAAACCAACAGATATGCAGCTGATTTCCTAGCCAGTCATGGAACGCTTCCAGTCCATTCACGCCTTAGGAAATAGCTCTCGTTTCTTGGATAAAAATACCGTTGTTTATACAATAACAAAAATATGTTTTTATTTGGTACGTTCTGTGCATACCATACATCGCCAAAACCAAGTGAACATAAGTCATTTTTTCATATGATGAACCCAATTTGCTTTGCTATTAGGCTTTTTAATGTTAAGTTCGAATAACTCATTATAGCAAGCCCTCAATATACGGTTTTCAGTATTCAATAGTTGTAGCCAATATTTAACAATAAACATCTTTCTCGTTATATAAAAAGGAAAACGTCCTAGTTCAAAATACACCATAGCATTGTTAACAGATCTTTTAACGCCCAAAATCGACTTTAAAACCATCAAGTGTAGTTTTTCAACCTGTGGCGCAGTGTTATAGCCCCACACCTCACAAGCGTAATTCAGATTACATGATACGTATGTATCAAACAATGACAGTTTTGTATTTTCATTTAATATAAACTTTTTCATTTTACGATTAAGATGATAATATGATTTTCTGCCTTGTATAGCAATATTATTTTGTGCTATTGTAAACTTACCATTGTAATTAAAAACTAAACCCAAATAACAAAACTGGTCTACTATCTCAATAACTTTACCATCATATCTCCATTGTTCATTCGGAAACAAACGCTTATTTTTTCTAAATACCACAATCTTTGTTTTATCTACATTGACGGACAAATTCCATCGATCAGAATATCGTTTCAAGAAGTCAAGCATATCTTGAAGGTCATCAATATCCTCAGAGAACAAAATAGTATCGTCTGCGTACATGATCAAGAAAAGGTTAAGCATCTGTATTTGATAACTTTGACAATTAGATTCAATAAGTTCTGATTCCATATCGTTTACAAACAGGGAAAACATTATCGGCGACAAAGATTCTCCTTGTAATAAACCGACCTCTAGGTCATACATAGGAGATATCTCGCCATGTAATTTTACACAAGATTTGATACTATTATATACAGATTTAATAACATTTAACAAACGTCCTCTCACCCCAGATTTCCAAAGCTTTAGTCATAAATTACCATGTGATATACTATCAAACGCTTTTTTGTAATCAACGAATACACAATACAATATTTTATTGCTCTGTAATGTTTTAGTTATTAAACTATTAAGGTCAAAAATGGCGTCTCTGGTACCACTTCCTGGCTTAAACCTGAATTGAGCATCAGTTATGACGCCCTCACTCTTACTCCACTCTAACAGACGCTTATTCAAAAGTGATGTAAATAGTTTTGCTATATGACTAATCAAAGTGATGCCCCTATAATTATTAACGTCATTTTTATCTCCTTTCTTGTGCAAAGGGATGATAACTCCTTCAGACCAAGCTTTAGGAAAATAACCAACGTGTAAAATCGTATTAAATAGTTTCAATACAACTGGTGCAAAAACATCACTGTACTCAATAAAATAATATTCATTAAGGACCCCGTCTAGCCCCGGAGACTTACCTCTAGACAACCCCTTAATTGCAGCTAATAATTCTTCAAGGCTAAAAGCATTGTCAAGGCCTATATGTTTTGTTTACTGTTTTCATACACATGGCCGCCGAATAAATAAGGAAAAAGTAAACGATAAATTACATATCTTCCATCGAACAATGCACAGAAAAAATACCATACAACAATGTCATTGATTTATTTATATATGCCTAAATTCTGCATGCGACGTTGCAATAGTAACAATTATATGCGGGATGTTTTTTACTCTATTCAAAAATCGTGGCAATGAATGATCATGCAGCCGATAAACACTGACCGCGGCCTTCACCTTTGATACAAAATCAGCATGCGTACGGTCGATCAAATTTTCCTGAACTATTTATTGTTTAAATTCATATTGTTAAATTGTAGAACAATATAAATTGATTTTAAGATAAATCATATGAGTACACTGTACACATTTATATTCTTTTAATGTATTATGGTTTTCGTAAAACATTATGCTGTCATTGCACGACTCCCGTGTGTAAATCGTGTATCTATGCAAAAGATGATTTTACGCATGAACTTTGTTTTGATCCGTAACTGTGCACAATATTGTTTATTAGATAAAGGAATTAGTGTTATCATGTACAATTAATTAATTTCTTTGTTATTATTTATTGCTTATTTTCGACTATGTTACTGTTACGGGCACCAGTTCTGCATGCATACAAACGATGATAGTCGGCCGCGGGTGTTTTGTCTCCGTATACAAACGGACACGGATAAGTCGAACCATCGGATAAGTCAAATATTTTGCTCGGTCCCGTCGACTTCGACTCATCCGAGTTTTACTGTATATGATTCCCCTTCTATAATATTTTAATTTGACTTTATAAATATTAAATATGGTACTTGTTACTAAAAAAGTTCTTTTTTTTTTTAGTTTAAATTTGTCAGAATTGGTTTCTCGCACAGACTTTTCTTCGACATATGCAAGCAAAAGGTTTAATTAAAATATGTCACAGGTAATAAGGTATTTGAGACAAAGATATTTCAAAATTTGCTGATTTTGTGCGCAGAAGACATTTCCAAGGAGAATATTTTGTAAGCTGATGATTATTAGGTAAATTCTATTTCTTAAATTTGGTTATTTTCAAAAATACCTTTTGTATGAAGTTGAAATTATTTTAAAATCAAAATATCAAAACAATTATGTTACATTGATAACATGGTTTTAAACCAGAAATTACTGAATTTAACTAAATATGACATAATAATTAAGTTGTTTTAGCATAAAGTTATAACAAGTTGCTCGCAATCCACATTGATTGCAAAACAATGAATTAATTTATAACTGACAATATTATAGCATGTGTACAGATGTCATTTTGAAGAAAAGCTATTTAATACATGTCAAGTAATTTTCTATAATACATTTTTAAATATGTTGATATTGGTTTAATGTTTTTAAAATAAAACATGGTTCCACACCCTTAATTAGTTAATTTAACTTAATGCCACATATTAATTGACATTATTTTAGTATAATTTTGTCAGAACAGGGTTCTCACACATTGTTTTCTTCGGCAGAAGTAAGCGAAAGGTTTAATATGTTGTATGGTATTTATGGCAAAGAATTTGAAAATTTACATGACATTGTTTATTCAAATAAAAAAAATGGAATAATTTGACCCTGTCCAGAGACATAATCTTAATCAAGGGCAGATTAGCAATCTATATTTCAAATCATAAACATTTGAATTTTTAATAGACTATATTTCATAAAAAGCCTAAAACTAACTTATTGAACAAATTATTTATTATTGATAAAAAAGTCATATAATTTAAAGAAAAACAATGACTCGTCTTTAAACAGGCCTTTCAAAATGTAAAATGTCACACAGGCTGAACTAATTCAATATTTCATGCTGAAATCTATTTCAAATCTGAAGTTTTTTGTTTTAATTTTAATCAATTAATGTGTAGGTTCAATTTAGATAGTTCTACAAAATCAATTGAAATATCAGTCCTGTATCAGTCGCCTGTTCTGCATAAACTTGTAATAATTCTATGTCACCGTTGTACTGTTCACCGATATACATGTACATGTACCCAGCTACAGCGGCAAGGCAGACGTGCCCGAGTAAGGCATCCTTTCTCCGTGGAGACTAGTAAGTCTATCTTAGTATGTGATCGCTAAAATCAAAATTTATTTCATCTCTCTTCCCTAACAGGCAATGTATCTCAGTAACCTCGGATGTATTCGTTCACGAGAAAGTGTCCGAGAGCACACGTACGGTTCTGTGTACATTTGTAACATCAATCTGGAGATTTCCGTTGTTATTTTTAGACGCAATAGACCCACACGGCATCATGCACCCAGCAGACCCTAGGACAAGGCAAACACACCCCTACACCTTCAGACACCTATCTGCCACCAATGACACATACATGTACTCCTTTTTCCCACATACAATAACACAATGGAACCTCCTCCCGGTGGCAGCAGTACAATGCACTACACTAGAGATCTTCAAGGCGCATATACACAATGGAGCCCTTGATGATCTCAAACACACACTAAACAAATTAATAAAAAAAAAACATCTCACTGTACCCAAAATCCCCTCACTTTTTTTTCTCTCTTTTAAAAGCATTCAACCATCCAGTGACCTTAATCGTCTTTTTTGACGGAGGTCTCATCAATAAAGAAGAAGAAGACGTAATACGATAAAAAAAAAACCTGACGAAACTCCTAGTCACAACCAAATACAGAGACTATCGAAATCTGAAAAATGAAGACAGTGTAGGCCTATCACTACAGTGAATATCAAATAAACGGGAACTATTCTTTGTGCATATTTACCGTCGTAGCTGTTTATTATATTAGCTGTGTATTATGTTAGCTGTGTAATATGTTAACTGTTTATTATGTAAACTATGTATTATGTTAGATGTGTATTATGTTAACTGTTTATTATGTTAACTGTGTATTCTCTTAGTTGTATATTATGTTAGCTGTGTGTGTATTATGTTATCTGTGTATTATGTTAATTGTGTATTATGTTAACTGTGTATTATTTTAACTGTGCATTATGTGAGCTGTGTATTTTGTTCGCTATGTATTATGTTAGTTGTGTATTATGTTAGCTGCGTATTATGTTAGCTGTTCATTATGATAGTTGTGCATTATGTTAACTGTTTATTATGTTAGCTGTGTATTATGTTAGCTGTTTATTATGTTAGCTGTGTATTGTGTTAGCTGTTTATTAGGTTAGTTGTGTATTATGTTAATTGTTCATTATGTTAGTTGTGCATTATGTTAACTGTGTATTATGTTAACTGTGTATTATGTTAACTGTTTATTATGTTAGCTGTGTATTGTGTTAGCTGTTTATTATGTTAGTTGTGTATTATGTTAATTGTTCATTATGTTAGTTGTGCATTATGTTAGTTGTGTATTATTTTAACTGTGCATTATGTGAGCTGTGCATTTTGTTCGCTGTGTATTATGTTAGCTGTGTAGTATGTTAACTGTGTATTATGTTAGCTGCGTATTATGTTAACTGTGAATTATGTTAGCTGTGTATTGTGTTAGTTGTGTATTATGTTAACTGTGTATTATGTTAGCTGTTCATTATGTTAGTTGTGCATTATGTTAACTGTTTATTATGTTAGCTGTGTATTATGTTAGCTGTGTATTATGTTAACTTCGTATTATGTTAACTGTTTATTATGTTAGTTGTGTATTATGTTAGTTGTGTATTATGTTAACTGTGTATTATGTTCGCTGTGTATTATGTTAGCTGTGTATTATGTTAACTGTGTATTATGTTAACTGTGTATTATGTTAACCGTGTATTATGTTAACTGTGTATTATGTTAACTGTGTGTTATAATAACTGTGTATTATGTTAGATGTGTATTATGTTAATTGTGTATTATGTTAACTGTGTATTATGTTAATTGTGTATTGTGTTAGTTGTGTATTATGTTGGCTGTGTATTATCTTAGTTGTGTATTATGTTAACTGTGCATTATGTTAACTGTGTATTATGTTAACTGTGTATTATGTTAACTGTGTATTATATTAGCTGTGTATTATGTTAGCTGTGTATTATGTTAACTGTGTATTATGTTAGTTGTTCGTTATGTTAACTGTGCATTTTGTTAGCTGTGTATTATGTTAGTTGTGTATTATTTTAACTGTGCATTATGTGAACTGTGCATTTTGTTCGCTATGTATTATGTTAGCTGTGTATTATGTTAACTGTGTATTATGTTAGCTGCGTATTATGTTAACTGTGAATTATGTTAGCTGTGTATTGTGTTAGTTGTGTATTATGTTAACTGTGTATTATGTTAGCTGTTCATTATGTTAGTTGTGCATTATGTTAACTGTTTATTATGTTAGCTGTGCATTATGTTAGCTGTGTATTATGTAAACTGTGTATTATGTTAACTTCGTATTATGTTAACTGTTTATTATGTTAGTTGTGTATTATGTTAGTTGTTCATTATGTTAGTTGTGCATTATGTTAACTGTGTATTATGTTGGCTGTGTATTATGTTAAATGTGTATTGTGTTAATTGTGTATTATGTTAACTGTGTATTATTTTAACTGTGCATTATGTGAGCTGTGCATTTTGTTCGCTGTGTATTATGTTAGCTGTGTATTATGTTAACTGTGTATTATGTTAGCTGCGTATTATGTTAACTGTGAATTATGTTAGCTGTGTATTGTGTTAGTTGTGTATTATGTTAACTGTGTATTATGTTTGCTGTTCATTATGTTAGTTGTGCATTATGTTAACTGTTTATTATGTTAGCTGTGTATTATGTTATCTGTGTATTATGTTAATTGTGTATTATGTTAACTGTGTATTATGTTAGTTGTGTATTATGTTAGCTGTGTATTATGTTAACTGTGTATTATGTTAGTTGTTCGTTATGTTAACTGTGCATTTTGTTAGCTGTGTATTATGTTAGCTGTGTATTATGTTAGCTGTGTATTATGTTGGCTGTGTATTATGTTAGTTGTGTATTATTTTAACTGTGCATTATGTGAGCTGTGCATTTTGTTCGCTATGTATTATGTTAGCTGTGTATTATGTTAACTGTGTATTATGTTAGCTGCGTATTATGTTAACTGTGAATTATGTTAACTGTGTATTGTGTTAGTTGTGTATTATGTTAACTGTGTATTATGTTAGCTGTTCATTATGTTAGTTGTGCATTATGTTAACTGTTTATTATGTCAGCTGTGCATTATGTTAGCTGTGTATTATGTTAACTGTGTATTATGTTAACTTCGTATTATGTTAACTGTTTATTATGTTAGTTGTGTATTATGTTAGTTGTTCATTATGTTAGTTGTGCATTATGTTAACTGTTTATTATGTCAGCTGTGCATTTTGTTCGCTATGTATTATGTTAGCTGTGTATTATGTTAACTGTGTATTATGTTAGCTGTGTATTATGTTAACTGTGAATTATGTTAGCTGTGTATTGTGTTAGTTGTGTATTATGTTAACTGTGTATTATGTTAGCTGTTCATTATGTTAGTTGTGCATTATGTTAACTGTTTATTATGTTAGCTGTGTATTATGTTAGCTGTGTATTATGTTAACTGTGTATTATGTTAACTTCGTATTATGTTAACTGTTTATTATGTTAGTTGTGTATTATGTTAGTTGTTCATTATGTTAGTTGTGCATTATGTTAACTGTGTATTATGTTATCTGTGTATTATGTTAAATGTGTATTGTGTTAATTGTGTATTATGTTAACGGTGTATTATGTTATCTGTGTATTATGTTAATTGTGTATTATGTTAACTGTGTATTATTTTAACTGTGCATTATGTGAGCTGTGCATTTTGTTCGCTGTGTATTATGTTAGCTGTGTATTATGTTAACTGTGTAGTATGTTAGCTGCGTATTATGTTAACTGTGAATTATGTTAGCTGTGTATTGTGTTAACTGTGAATTATGTAAGCTGTGTATTGTGTTAGTTGTGTATTATGTTAACTGTGTATTATGTTAGTTGTGCATTATGTAAGTTGTGTATCATCTTAGTTGTGTATTATGTTAACTGTGTATCATGTTAGTTGTGTATTATGTTAACTGTGTATTATGTTAACTGTGTATTATGTTAACTGTGTATTATGTTAGTTGTTCGTTATGTTAACTGTGTATTATGTTAGTTGTGTATTATGTTGGCTGTGTATTATGTTAGCTGTGTATTATGTTAGCTGTGTATTATGTTAACTGTGCATTATGTTAACTGTGTATTATGTTAGTTGTGTATTATGTTATCTGTACATTATGTTAACTATGAATTATGTTAACTGTGTATTATGTTAACTGTGTATTATGTTAACTGTGTATTATGTTAGTTGTTCGTTATGTTAACTGTGTATTATGTTAGTTGTGTATTATGTTGGCTGTGTATTATGTTAGCTGTGTATTATGTTAGCTGTGTATTATGTTAACTGTGCATTATATTAACTGTGTATTATGTTAGTTGTGTATTATGTTATCTGTACATTATGTTAACTGTGAATTATGTTAACTGTGTATTATGTTAACGGTGTATTATGTTAACTATATATTATGTTAACTGTGTATTATGTTAACTGTGTATTATGTTAACTGTGTATTATGTTAACCGTGTATTATGTTAACTGTGTATTATGTTAACTGTGTGTTATAATAACTGTGCATTATGTTAACTGTGTATTATATTGCCTGTGTATTATGTTAACTGTGTATTATGTTAGCTGTGTATTATGTTAGTTGTGTATTGTGTTAATTGTGTATTATGTTAACTGTGTATTATGTTAACTGTATATTATGTTAGCTGTGTATTATGTTATCTGTGTATTATTTTAACTGTGTATTATGTTAACTGTGTATTATGTTAGATGTGTATTGTGTTAATTGTGTATTATGTTAACTGTGTATTGTGTTAACTGTGTATTATGTTAGATGTGTATTATGTTAATTGTGTATTATGTTTACTGTGTATTATGTTAATTGTGTATTGTGTTAGTTGTGTATTATGTTGGCTGTGTATTATGTTAGTTGTGTGTTATGTTAGCTGTGTATTATATTAATTGTGTATTATGTTAACTGTGTATTATGTTAATTGTGTATTGTGTTAGTTGTGTATTATGTTGGCTGTGTATTATGTTAGTTGTGTATTATGTTAGCTGTGTATTATGTTAACTGTGTATTATGTTAGTTGTTCGTTATGTTAACTGTGCATTTTGTTAGCTGTGTATTATGTTAGCTGTGTATTATGTTAGCTGTGTATTATGTTGGCTGTGTATTATGTTAGTTGTGTATTATTTTAACTGTGCATTATGTGAGCTGTGCATTTTGTTCGCTATGTATTTTGTTAGCTGTGTATTATGTTAACTGTGTATTATGTTAGCTGCGTATTATGTTAACTGTGAATTATGTTAGCTGTGTATTGTGTTAGTTGTGTATTATGTTAACTGTGCATTATGTTAACTGTGTATTATGTTAACTGTGTATTATGTTAACTGTGTATTATGTTATCTGTGTATTATGTTAAATGTGTATCGTGTTAATTGTGTATTATGTTAACGGTGTATTATGTTATCTGTGTATTATGTTAATTGTGTATTATGTTAACTGTGTATTATTTTAACTGTGCATTATGTGAGCTGTGCATTTTGTTCGCTGTGTATTATGTTAGCTGTGTATTATGTTAACTGTGTAGTATGTTAGCTGCGTATTATGTTAACTGTGAATTATGTTAGCTGTGTATTGTGTTAACTGTGAATTATGTAAACTGTGTATTGTGTTAGTTGTGTATTATGTTAACTGTGTATTATGTTAGTTGTGCATTATGTTAGTTGTGTATCATGTTAGTTGTGTATTATGTTAACTGTGTATCATGTTAGTTGTGTATTATGTTAACTGTGTATTATGTTAACTGTGTATTATGTTAACTGTGTATTATGTTAACCGTGTATTATGTTAACTGTGTATTATGTTAACTGTGTGTTATAATAACTGTGCATTATGTTAACTGTGTATTGTATTGCCTGTGTATTATGTTAACTGTGCATTATGTTAGCTGTGTATTATGTTAGTTTTGTATTGTGTTAATTGCGTATTATGTTAACTGTGTATTATGTTAACTGTATATTATGTTAGCTGTGTATTATGTTATCTGTGTATTATTTTAACTGTGTATTATGTTAACTGTGTATTATGTTAGATGTGTATTGTGTTAATTGTGTATTATGTTAACTGTGTATTGTGTTAGTTGTGTATTATGTTAGATGTGTATTGTGTTAGTTGTGTATTATGTTGGCTGTGTATTATGTTAGTTGTGTATTATGTTAGCGGTGTATTATGTTAACTGTGCATTGTGTTAACTGTGTATTATGTTAGATGTGTATTATGTTAATTGTGTATTATGTTAACTGTGTATTATGCTAACTGTGTATTATGTTAGCTGTGTATTATGTTAGCTGTGTATTATGTAAGTTGTGTATTATGTTATCTGTGTATTATGTTTACTGTACATTATGTTAACTGTGTATCATGTTAACTGTGTATTATGTTAGCTGTGTATTATGTTAACTGTGTATTATGTTAACTGTACATTATGTTAACTGTTTATTATGTAAACTATGTATTATGTTAGATGTGTATTATGTTATCTGTGTATTATTTTAACTGTGTATTATTTTAACTGTGTATTATGTTAACTGTGTATTATGTTAGATGTGTATTGTGTTAATTGTGTATTATGTTAACTGTGTATTATGTTAACTGTGTATTATGTTTACTGTGTATTATGTTAATTGTGTATTGTGTTAGTTGTGTATTATGTTGGCTGTGTATTATGTTAGTTGTGTATTATGTTAGCTGTGTATTATGTTAACTGTGTATTATGTTAACTCTGAATTATGTTAACTGTGTATTATGTTAGTTGTATATTATGTTGGCTGTGTATTTTTGTTAGATGTGTATTATGTTAATTGTGTATTATGTTAACTGTGTATTATGTTAACTGTTTATTATGTAAACTATGTATTATGTTAGATGTGTATTATGTTAACTGTTTATTATGCTAACTGTGCATTATGTTAACTGTTTATTATGTTAACTGTGTATTATGTTAACTGTGTATTATGTTAACTGTGCATTATGTTAACTGTGTATTATCTTAGTTGTGTATTATGTTAGCTGTGTGTGTATTATGTTAACTGTGTATTATGTTAGTTGTGTATTATGTTAGCTGTGTATTATGTTAGCTGTGTATTATGTTAACTGTGCATTATGTAACTGTGTATTATGTTAGTTGTGTATTATGTTATCTGTACATTATGTTAACTGTGAATTATGTTAGATGTGTATTATGTTAACTGTGTATTATGTTAATTGTGTATTATGTTAGCTGTGTGTGTATTATGTTACCTGTGTATTATGCTAGTTGTGTATTATGTTAACTGTGTATAATGTTAGCTGTTTATTATGTTAATTGTGTATTATGTTAACTGTGTATTATTTGACTGTGTATTATGTTAACTGTGTATTATGTTAGTTGTGTATTATGTTATCTGTACATTATGTTAACTGTGCATTATGTTATCTGTGTATCATGTTAGTTGTTCGTTATGTTAACTGTGCATTATGTTAGTTGTGTATTATGTTAGCTGTGTATTATGTTGGCTGTTCGTTATGTTAACTGTGCATTATGTTAGTTGTGTATTATGTTAGCTGTGTATTATGTTAGCTGTGTTTTATGTTAACTGTGTATTATGTTAAATGTGTATTATGTTAACTGTGTATTATGTTAGATGTGTATTATGTTAACTGTGTATCATGTTAGCTGTGTATTATGTTACCTGTGTATTATGCTAGCTGTGTATTATGTTAACGGTGTATTATGTTAGCTGTGTATTATTTTTCTGTGTATTATGTTAACTGTGTATTATGTTAACTGTGTATTATTTGACTGTGTATTATGTTAACTGTGTATTATGTTAGCTGTGCATTATGTTTACTGTGCATTATGTAAGTTTATATTATGTTAGCTGTGTATTATGTTAGCTGTGTATTATGTTAATTGTGTTTTATGTTATCTGTGCATCATGTTAACTGTGTATTATGTTAACTGTGTGTTATAATAACTGTGCATTATGTTAACTGTGTATTATGTTAGCTGTGTATTATGTTAGATGTGTATTATGTTAACTGTGTATTATGTTAGCTGCGTATTATGTTAACTGTGTATTATGTTAGTTGTGTATTATGTTATCTGTACTTTATGTTAACTGTGTATTATGTTAACTGTGTATTGTGTTAGTTGTGTATTATGTTGGCTGTGTATTATGTTAACTGTGTATTGTGTTTGTTGTGTATTATTTTAGCTGTGTATTATGTTAACTGTGTATTATGTTAGTTGTTCGTTATGTTAACTGTGCATTATGTTAGCTGTGTATTATGTTAGTTGTGTATTATGTTAGCTGTGTATTATGTTAACTGTGTATTATGTTAGTTGTGTATTATGTTAACTGTGCATTATGTTAGCTGTGTATTATGTTAGTTGTGTATTATGTTAGCTGTGTATTATGTTAACTGTGTATTATGTTAGTTGTGTATTATTTTAGCTGTGTATTATGTTAACTGTGAATTATGTTAACTGTATATTATGTTAGCTGTATATTATGTTATCTGTGTATTGTGTTAATTGTGTATTATGTTAACTTTGTGTGTGTATTATGTTAACTGTGTATTATGTTAACTGTGTATTATGGTAACTGTATTATATAGAGAATAATACATACCTTTTTCCATATCGGACCCAATATTGGCCCCGAGACCCCAATATTGGCCCAAGGGCCGAAGGGCCCGAGGGCCAATATTGGGGTCTCGGGGCCAATGTTGGGTCCGATATGGAAAAAGGTATGTTTTATTCAATTTATTGTATTCTTAGTAATAAATCACAGAACATTACTCAAAACAACAATTATAACTTGACAAGAAAAATCAGATTCAAATTTTTAATGTATTGAGTTATAAACACTTGATAAGATTGAAGTTTTTTAAGTCTTTATGAAGTTCATATCTGTCAAATTTATAATGATTTCTAAATAAGTTCTTTTCCAAAGGTGTTTCTACCATGTCACTGATCAAGGATCAAGAATAAACATTGATTTGAATCAGTCAGAATCACTGTCAATTATCATCCTTGCTCTTTTCCTGCCCCTACATGTACTTGCTTCCTGATCATCACATTGCTTTGAACAGAAATTAAATATCAATTTCCTCGGTTACCATGTGTTCCTTCTCGGCGAGATATTCTAGCTCTGCAATTCGTGCTGCAAGCGAATTTAAAATCTTCTCTCCCATGTCCTCATTCCTTCGTCTACTCGACGCCATGTTGTTTGTTTTGGTTTCGCTGACAACAAAGCACCTACGTCAAAACCTGAGAGACCCGAATAGTTTGATGAGACGCAAAATTTAGAGGTGTTCCGCGAAGAGGGCCAATACAGGGTTTGGGGTGCATTACTGAATCTATAATGCATGGGTAAGGATTACGGATCGGGAGATTTGGCGCCATAATGCATATGCAAAAAAACCTGTATTTATTACTAAGTATACAATGAAATAACTGTGTATTATGGTAACTGTGTATTATGGTAACTGTGTATTATGTTAAATGTGTATTATGTTAACTGTGTATTATGTTAGATGTGTATTATGTTAATTGTGTATTATGTTAGCTGTGTGTGTATTATGTTACCTGTGTATTATGCTAGCTGTGTATTATGTTAATTGTGTATTATGTTAACTGTGTATTATGTTAGATGTGGATGATGTAGCTGTGTATTATGTTAACTGTGTATTATGTTAGATGTGTATTATGTTAACTGTGCATTGTGTTAGTTGTGTATTATGTTAACTGTGTATTGTGTTAATTGTGTATTATGTTAGCTGTGTGTGTATTATGTTACCTGTGCATTATGTTAGCTTGTATTATGTTAGATATGTATTATGTAGCTGTGTATTATGTTAACTGTGTATTATGTTAACTGTGTATTATGTTAACTGTGCATTATGTTAACTGTGTATCATGTTAACTGTGTATTATGTTAGATGTGTATTATGTTAACTGTGCATTGTGTTAGTTGTGTATTATGTTAACTGTGTATTGTGTTAATTGTGTATTATGTTAGCTGTGTGTGTATTATGTTACCTGTGTATTATGCTAGCTGTGTATTATCTTAACTGCGCATTATGTTAACTGTGAATTAAGTTAGCTTGTATTATGTTAGATGAGTATTATGTAGCTGTGTATTATGTTAACTGTGTATTATGTTAGATGTGTATTATGCTAACTGTGTATTGTGTTAGTTGTGTATTATGTTAAATGTGTATTGTGTTAATTGTGTATTATGTTAGCTGTGTGTGTATTATGTTACCTGTGTATTATGCTAGCTGTGTATTATGTTAACTGTGCATTATGTTAACTGTGCAATATGTTAGCTTGTATTATGTTAGTTGTGTATTATGTTAGCTGTGTATTATGCTAACTGTGTATGATGTTGACTGTGTATTATATTAGCTGTGTATGATGTTAAATGTGTATTGTGTTAATTGTGTATTATGTTAACTGTGTATTATGTTAGTTGTGTATTATGTTAGTTGTGTATTATGTTAGCTGTTCATTATGTTAAGTGTACATTATTCTAACTTTGTATTATGTTAGCTGTTCATTATGTTAACTGTGCATTATGTTAACTGTGTATCATGTTAGCTGTGTATTATGTTATCTGTGTATTATGTTAACTGTGTATTATGTTAACTGTATATTATGTTAGCTGTGTATTATGTTATCTGTGTATTTTGTTAATTGTGTATTATGTTAACTGTGTATTATGTTAACTGTGTATTATGTTAACTGTGTATTATGTTAACTGTGTATTATGTTAACTGTGTATTATGTTAACTGTGTATTATGTTAGTTGTGTATTGTGATAATTGTGTATTATGTTAACTGTGTATTATGTTAACTGTGTATTATGTTAACTGTGTATTATGTTAACTGTGTATTATGTTAACTGTGTATTATGTTAACTGTGTATTATGTTAGTTGTGTATTATGTTAACTGTGTATTATGTTAACTGTGTATTATGTTAACTGTGTATTATGTTAACTGTGTATCATGTTAACTGTGTATTATGTAAGTTGTGTATTATGTTAACTGTGTATTATGTTAACTGTGTATTATGTTAACTGTGTATTATGTTAACTGTGTATTATGTTAATTGTGTATTATGTTTAATGTGTATTATGTTAACTGTGTATTATGTTAACTGTGTATTATGTTAACTGTGTATTATGTTAATTGTGTATTATGTTAACTGTGTATTATGTTAGATGTGGATGATGTAGCTGTGTATTATGTTAACTGTGTATTATGTTAGATGTGTATTATGTTAACTGTGCATTGTGTTAGTTGTGTATTATGTTAGCTGTGTGTGTATTATGTTACCTGTGTATTATGCTAGCTGTGTATTATCTTAACTGCGCATTATGTTAACTGTGCATTATGTTAGCTTGTATTATGTTAGATGAGTATTATGTAGCTGTGTATTATGTTAACTGTGTATTATGTTAGATGTGTATTATGCTAACTGTGTATTGTGTTAGTTGTGTATTATGTTAAATGTGTATTGTGTTAATTGTGTATTATGTTAGCTGTGTGTGTATTATGTTACCTGTGTATTATGCTAGCTGTGTATTATGTTAACTGTGCATTATGTTAACTGTGCAATATGTTAGCTTGTATTATGTTTGTTGTGTATTATGTTAGCTGTGTATTATGCTAACTGTGTATGATGTTGACTGTGTATTATATTAGCTGTGTATGATGTTAAATGTGTATTGTGTTAATTGTGTATTATGTTAACTGTGTATTATGTTAGTTGTGTATTATGTTAGTTGTGTATTATGTTAGCTGTTCATTATGTTAAGTGTACATTATTCTAACTTTGTATTATGTTAGCTGTTCATTATGTTAACTGTGCGTTATGTTAATATTATTATGTTAGATGTGGATGATGTAGCTGTGTATTATGTTAACTGTGTATTATGTTAACTGTGTATTATGTTAACTGTGTATTATGTTAACTGTGTATTATATTGGCTGTGTATTATGTTTACTGTGTATTATATTGGCTGTGTATTATGTTTACTGTGTATTATGTTAACTGTGTATTATGTTAGCTGTGTATTATGTTAACTGTGTATTATGTTAACTGTGTATTATGTTAACTGTGTATTATGCTAGCTGTGTATTATGTTAACTGTTTATTATGTTAACTGTGTATTATGTAAACTGTATATTATGCTAGCTGTGTATTATGTTAACTGTGTATTATGTTAGTTTTGTATTATGTTCGGTGTTCATTATGTTAACTGTGCATTATTCTAACTTTGTATTATGTTAGCTGTGTATCATGTTAGATGTGCATTATGCTAGCTGTGTATTATGTTAGCTGTGTATTATGTTAGTTTTGTATTATGTTCGGTGTTCATTATGTTAACTGTGCATTATTCTAACTTTGTATTATGTTAGTTGTGTATTATGTGAACTGTGTATTATGTTAGCTATGTATTATGTTAGTAGTGTATTATGTTAGTAGTGTATTATGTTAACTGTGTATTATGTTAGATGTGTATTATGTTAGCTGTATATTATGTTAACTGTGCATTATGTGAACTATGCATTATGTTAACTGTGTATTATGTTAGCTGTTTATTATGTTAGCTGTGTATTGTGTTATCTGTGTATTATGTTAACTGTGTATTATGTTAACTGTATATTATGTTAGCTGTGTATTATGTTAACTGTGCATTATGTTAACTGTATATTATGTTAGCTGTGTATTATGTTAATTGTGTATTATGATGGCTGTGTATTATGTTAACTGTGTATTATGTTAACTGTTTATTATGTTAACTGTGTATTATGTCGGCTGTGTATTATGGTAGCTGTGTATTATGTTAACTGTGCATTATGTTAGTTGTGTATTATATTAGCTGTGTATTATGTTAACTGTGTATTATGTTAACTGTGTAATATGTTAACTGTGTAATATGTTAACTGTGTATTATGTTTAATGTGTATTATGTTAACTGTGTATTATATTAGCTGTGTATTGACCACTGATGACATGCTTAATGAGGGAAAGCATTCATCAGATATTATTCACAAATCAATTTATTCTCTCTATTGGACGATAGGGATCGAGCCTTGCTGGCACTAGGGGACGGTGGGGTTCTTTGTTTCGCCCCTGATTGCGCACTTGTCTCACCTGGTTTGTCATCCAACATCCGAAACGGCATTTGTTCCCTTAGAGGTGTCGTTGTAATCGATTTTCAGAGAGAGCTTATGTTACAAATGTTAACCAGGCAAATAACTATAAACAAATGTTACTGTAATATGTATTCCATTTTATTGTCCATGGAATACCAAAGACAGACAATTACATCTGGTAATGATCCCTACCAGATGCCTTATGTCAGAGGAAAAATAACTAATGAAACTTTGGAATCTGCCCGATAACTTATTGAAATACAGGTAGTCTGTTAAAGCAGAAAATGATTCCCTGAGATAACCGAGATATCAAGGCATTTTGAGGGGAAGTTCCATTCCATGTTGACTTGCTTTCATGTTGTTTTGGGCTATATAGTGGTAAATTAATATAATGTAACTCTGTAATTTAGTTCTTCATGTTTTAACACATACAGCACAGATTGATATGTATTTGTCTCTTGATTATCTTAACCTAAGTTATTTTGATATTTGCGAAAGCCCTTTCCTGTCATCACCATGCAATAGACAGAACTAAATCAAAAGTGTTAAAAAACAGGGACGTATGGCATAGACTTGCTGGCTGAGCCCTTAATGGAACGGTAGACATTTTTTATTATTTGTGAGCAAGATGGATGTAGCACTAAAATCTGTCACTGAAATTTTTACCTGTCTTTAACCGCGGACTGTGTGATAATTGTCAGTATCTTCTCAGATTGTCATACATAATACTTTATAGTGCTACTTCACGGGAGTACACTATAAAAAGACAACAAGCCGGGAACCCAAAGATTCACATCATACTATAAACGGACAAATTATTCCACTCCAAAATACTAAGTGTTCAGGAGGACAGAAGGTAACAGCAACCAGGGAAACAGGTACAATTCTGACACTCACCAAGCAGGACCAAAGAAATATCTGTGTAAGATAATAAGGATGCCTACGAAAGCAAACAATCTGTAAAAGCATGTTACAGATATATCCAATTTCGCGCATAGAATTGTAGAAGTTTTGTAAAATGAGACTGTAAAGCTGTTAGTACGAGCTATACAAACAATGACGAATACAGATTATTTTCATTCTTATTCTGTTTTTTTCCCTGGAATACCAGGAAAAAGAAAGACTATATTTAACAATGACCCAATACCCTGTTATTTTTGCCAGTGGAAAAAAGAACTAATAAATTTGTGGAATCTGCGTATAACTCTCGGATGGTGTGAGTACATATCTGCATTATGTAAGTTAAAAACGGCGTCACTATTTGTCATTTGAGAAAAGGGAAGACGCCAGGATATCATAAAAAAGCCTGACAAATAACAAAGAATAAGGTAAGGGCTATTTGGAGGGAAAAATTGCGGAGGAGAACATGCCTTTTCAATACTTGAGTGCTGGGTTAATCTTCAATATAGAGATTATAATATAGTACTATATAGCGTAGACATGCTCACTAATGACAGAGGGCTAAAGCTTCCAGGAGAAAGGCAACATTCATAAGTAATATGCTCATGAAGGAATTGCATTTGCCACTGTACACATGAAAACAACACAACAAGTGCATCTAACAACAATTAGGACAGCGAGACGTCTAGCACTCTAATACCACACCCGACAGTATACACGATTACACAATTACATCAATCGTTCTCATTACACAATTCAGTTGATCTGTCCAGTGGCTATGGTATGGTCATATATAGGGACAAGAAAAGGACGATTTAATGTGGTGTAAATTTTATTTTCAGTTGAAATATCTTTCAAAAGTCACAATTAAAATTTTAACATTCTGCCTTTAATATACGATATTCAAATAAAAAAAAACTATTGTGTAAATTTCAGATAACGCATTCTCATTTACTACTTTTGTCAATTTCAAAACAAGAAACTAAAAAGGACACACAGAAACAACTTAAATCAATAATCAAAAATAAATCAATACATTGTTTAGAACTGTTTAGCAAGGTCCGTACACCTCTCTCTCTCTCTCTCTCTCTCTCTCTCTCTCTCTCTCTCTCTCTCTCTCTCTCTCTCTCTCTCTCTCTCTCTTGCATACTGTTTGGTTAAAATCCTGTGAAACCATAGATATAAGGACAGTATTACTGTACTAAAGTTTTCTACGCAAACACGGATTGACACTTAACCAATTCAAGTCATACCGAACAAATGTCGCAAGACAGATACAATATTCATTTATGGATGACTGGTAAAACCCAAGATCCATATTGGATGTCACTTGTGTAGGTCGTAAGTAGGGAGTGGCAGGGGTTGGGAGAAAAAGAGGGGGAGTTGGTGATGTGCAAAAAACTGAGGGTTGGCATCGAGTAAATCAGGTTCTTAAGAGCGGCGTAGCAAGAGGTACTTTAGGCAAGTAAATGAGACAGAAGCGACAAGATAGTTTCGTCCTGAAGAAAAAAACACAGAAGAAATATGAGAAGCCATTTAATGTAGACACTACTAAACCATAGAAGGACATCGAAGGGAGCAGAATCGAGAAGCCAGTAGCTAAGAAACCAGCAACTAAGAAACCAGCAACCAAGACAACGAATGCCAACACACGAGAGAAGCCAGTAGCTTAAATATAAGGAACCATACGTCAAGACTGAACATGAAAACTAGATGTTGCAATAATAGGACATGACGTTGTCATATCAGACGGGAAGTGGTGAACACGTGATAAAATATTGGAAGACAATCATCGGACATTGCCATCACAAAGCATTTCGTTTGTAATTTCGAATAAACAGTGTCCATGCATATTATGTGTTTCTGCAAATTGATAACCATATTTAGAATATTTAATGTGCTTAATTCTTTTGCATTCTATTGATAACTGTTAAGTTAAAAATATTATAAAGTGTGTAGTGTATATCTGTAATCAATATTTTATTCGATACACAAGAAATATTACACTTGTTGATATATACTTGGAGTAGGAAAACAAATATTTCTATCGATATGACCTTCAATGAGCAATGATCTACCATACTTGTATATGTTTAAAGTAGAGCAATTCATGCTGACTTATCTTTGTCTTTAATTGTAGTTTTGTTACCTACACTGTCGGAAAAATCATAAAGTACAGGTGATGAATTTCCAGATAAGAAACTAATTACTTGCTAATCAACAAACATGCTTCAATCAAATAAGGTGTTTTGCATGAAAATTAGCAGTTTATATTCTTAAAAAATAATTATGTTACAAAAATTATTGATCCATATTACTACATTTCTTATCCTTGTATAATTGTGTTGTTTAAAACCTGTTAGCGAGCTATTACTATATTACTAAATGTCACACAATATATAAAAGCAAAATTAATGTATTTATACGGATTCATTTTTCACTATAATCTATAATATTATAACTTCCTTTAAACAGATTTTATTTGTTTATTGTGTTTGCTAGTTTCCTCGGAATTTCCAGATAAGAAACTAATTACTTGCTAATCAACAAACATGCTTCAATCAAATACAAACAACCTATGTATGATTAAACCAAAAAAAACAACAACAAAACAGGTAAATTGAGGGAAATTTCCTTTCTGAACCTTGTACTGAAGAAGGCAGGACCCAGCAGTCAAAAGATTCAATGAAGGATGAATGCATAAAAAACATTCTTCTCATCCATAGAACCATCATGTTTCCTTTGATGTATACAGTATAACTGTCACCATTAAAGAGCTGAAATAAGTTTATTTCCACATGCCCTCAAGGTTTTTTCTTACGCGATTCCTTGACTTGTTCCTCTCATTGTATAGTTTGGTTCTCATTAAAGACAGTCGTTTTTTCTCATCGAAGTCGCTGAGGATTTTAGGGTGTTTCAGCAAAAACCCAATAATGGCCTGTTTTCCTATTAAAGAAGAAAAAATAGCAAAACTTAAATATTCAAAACTATCGAAATGAATTGCTTTTTAATTAAGCTCATTAATGACATTTCAAGCTCAAAGTACATGAGAACATAATCAGAGTGTTCGGTCAATATTGTGTTAGAAAGTTTGTCCTGTATTGATATCAATACATGTTATAATTCACCTGAAACACTAACCGGTCATTAATGGTCCCGTGGATCAACCATATATATCATATATATAGCCATTGATACTATATCAAGTCAGTATTCGATATTTGGGTAAGATTTTGATGGAAGCGAAGAAAATTTAGAATATATTAAGAAATATATCAGTAAAAATACTAACTTTGACGATGATCCCTTTAACTAAAAAAGTTAACTTTATGCCTTAACTGAAAAATAACTTTTCATTGAGGAACTGTATTCCATATTGAAGTAAACTTGATCTTTGAACAAACGACCTTGTTATTCTGATATACTTCTCGTCATAATGAAACTGTTTTCTACCAAAAAATACCAAATTTTGTCTTGCAATTTGAAGTGACTTTGACCGCTTAGCTTGACCTTATGTCAGATGATTCTTGATTAATTCTTAAGTTTCCTTCATAATGTCCAAAATATCCATTTAAAAACCGCGTAATTTGACATCTACATTAGAAAACGATATTTGATCTTGTGTCAAGTAAATTTATTGACCAAATTTCAAGTGCATCGGTCAATTAATACTTAAGTTATCAACACTAACAACAATCTGTGGAGTTATTGAAAGGGAGGGTAGTAATGTTTTTACTCTGACTAGAAATATAATCTTTTTTTTTTTATTTTATCATAATTTAGTTCCATATACCTGGTAAAGATCCCTTCCTGTCAAAGGATGAAGTATCATCTATCCACGACGAGAAATAAGTTCGCACAGAGCATGTAGTTTCAGGTGTCCAGATATGACGTTGACCTGTTAAACAAACCCATAGTTCTTTTAATCAATAAGGTAATACATGTTTATGCATTAGATATGAGAACTGCAAACCAATGACAACTTAAAAAATTTTGATCATGAAAACCAAATCCCATCGTATCGATAACATCATACATGTATTGTATACACACCTGTGGTTGAATACACTATATCTGCATGTACCAAATGACATCTTTATTAGAAAATATGACTAATCTCCAGCCTGCATTATTTTGCTATGGCAACAGTTCTGGAAACAACTGTTCTTGGCCCATATTTGATGGTGATGAAAATAGTACACAACTTGATGACTGTTTACTAAAAATCTTATCAATGCTATATAATACCTTTTGTTGGTACAGCCGTTGTTTTTATGCAAAATTCTGAATCCTCTAACTCATCCTCTTCACTAGATTCATCTGTGTTATCAGCATCAGTGTTTGAATCAGGTTGTTTGTAATCATGGTCATCTGCACTGTTGTCTCCTTCATCCGAGCTGTTGTCTCCTTCATCTGAGCTGTTGTTTTCAGGATTCTAAATTTATCGAAAAGTTTTCTTCACAATAGTGCATTGATGAAAGTATTGCATTATATGTATATTGAACGATATATATGTATTGATGATATCTAAGATATACTTAAATTGACTGTAGAGTGCTCTGGTATAACAGCATGTAGTATAAAGATGTATCTATGCGCAGAAAGTTGAATTAAATTCTTTGTGCTATCAGTCACATTCAATTGTGAAAAACAAATAATCTTTGACAACTAAACAACTACCAAAAATAAACAGAAAATTACCTATTAGAGCCGTTGTTGGAAAGATCTCATGCAGAATGTTAAAGATAATAATTACTACGCATACCGATAAGTTAGTATTTGTCACATCTTCTGGTACTGACACAACCTCTCCTGAAGGACCTGCAGTGGCAATACCTTCAAATAAAGTAAACTTAAAGGTATGATCTATTGTGATATTTCGTGTTTATATTTTTCATACGATTTCTGTCAGGGCAAATGTGGTTGGCACTTAGTTTTATGATTGTAAAACAACAGAGTCAGTGTCAATACATAGCTATGTACCATAATAAAAAGGGATACTTTTTATTATTTGATTTATTATTACAATTTTGTTTTAGTTTTTTTTTTTGGTATTTGATAGCTTTGATTCAAAAATGCATCTCCAATTATCCTGGTTATTTTGGCTTCGATAGTTCACTATGAACCAAAGTATTATATGGCAGTACACATACTTAAGTAAAGTGGCAATAACTTCCTACTAACCATTTTAAGGACGAATATCACTTTTGGAATATTTTATCCTATGGCGTATATTTTAGGACGACAGCTATATCAATATTTGGAAGCAAGTTTTGCCAGAAAATTACAACTATTCAAATGAAATCTAGCTTTCTTACAATCTAAGTCGCTCAAACCTTTTCTGACATCAAGTCACCCTGTATAACCCGGTAAATATTAAACCGTACCTTTTTTCAGAACACACTTTAGGTTGAGTTGATGCTTCGCCTTGATATTCATGTTGAGTTTTTTTTTAAAAACAGTATATTATGCCACATAGACAATTTAATTGCAACGCAGAGTGTAGATATGTTATAATATCAAGAACCTTACTTACTTCCTGTTTTGTCGAGGTTTGAAAGAAATCTGCCAACTTTTGTTACTTCTTGTAATGCCAAAGGGCATTGGTATACATTTCTATTCATTTCCTCCGAATGTCCCATATGTTGATAAAACAGCTGCCTTTCATTTTCAGGAATATCGAGTCCAGCATAGATAGTCGATGCCCGATGTCGCATTGATGTAGCGTTTATAGCTTTTGATAAACCCGCTAGAGTACAAACACCGTTCACAGCGTGCCATCCTTTTATATGTTTTTCTGATTGCATTGTGTTTGGGAATAGAAACCTATTGGCTTTGTTAACTCCAGCATTTTTTCGTGTCTCCATATCAGCAAGTTTTCTCAGTCCCTCAAGGCAATCATTCGGAATAAGAAGTGGCACCATCCGATTCAAATTTTTCCCTGACTGATATGCAATTTTGAACTTTCCTATTAATTGTTTTTCAAGTGGATCACTCACTGACTGAATTGAAGACTTGGATATCCATTCCCCTGTTTCTGCATCATTCCATTCTTGCAGCAGCAGTCGACTTGGCTCTCCACCACGCCTGGCGTTGAAAAGCGTTAACCGGCAAACCAACAGGTCTCTCAGGACTTTGAATTCTGTTTTTGTAAAAAACAAATGTGGATCTAGGCAAGTCTCTATCTTGTTCATGGTATAAAATCTCAATTTCTTGATATCCTCTTCCAACGGCAATTTTTTGGGTCTTCTTAAGTCTGTCTGTCTTGCTTTAACATTTGCATATTCAGCATCACCGAATATTGATATCCAGAAATAAGACAACAAAGTGGAAAATTTGTCTACTTCTTCAGCTTTATCATCCTGCTGTTGTAATAAATAGTGACCCTTTAAAACTTTAGTTGCCTTTTTCAGAAGATATCCCAATCCAGCTTTCAATCCAGATTTGATAGTTTGATCATCCTTTGTAGTCATAGTTACGATGGCCTCTTGAAGATATCTAAAATTTTCTCTTTTAAGGACATCTGCACTTGAGCTGATTTGCTTCTGATCTTTTTCTGCTGATGACTTAAGTTCTACATATAATGAGGCAAACCGTCTCATGTCCCTCATTGTAGTTTCTGTCAGTTCATCTTTTTTCTCGTCTCTCGTTGTCACTTTTCTAAAACTGTGCTGTCCTAAGAGCTTTATGAATGAGTCTGTCCTGCAAATTTCCCCTACATTATCTCTCCTGAATTTCCGTAAAATGTTATCACGAAAGTCTGTGGAATCAGCAACTTCACCAAAGACGGACAATGGAAGTGCAAGTGGTGTCGCTGTTGTTATTTCTGCTCCTGGGCATGTGCGTTTATGTTTATATAGAGTAGTTGTCTGGAAGAATCCATTACAAAGGGAACAAACTGAAATATCTTTCGTTCCTTGCCTTCTCTCTATTAGCAGTTTCGTCTTTTTCTCTTCATTTGTCATTTTCTTGTTCAACATAATCTTTCGATTAGCTGCAAAAATGCCTTCTTTACGTATTTTCTCAAATTCACGATCACGGAGAACTTTGGGAAGTTGCATGGCTGCTTTTACACGATCTTCATCACGATGTTTTCGCTTTAGATGTAATGAAAGTTTAGACTGTGGCTTTGAACAGTACAGGCATGGGCGATATGGTTTGTCCTTTTGACTAGATTTTTTACTGGTGAATGTTTTGCGTTTCAAACCATTGTGCAGTTTACTCTCAAGTTGATATGCTGTGTTATCCCGCTGAGCTGTTGTGGCATTAGGTTTATCCGTTGTGTCACCAGACTGAACTGCAGTGTCACCAGTCTGAATTGTTGCTTTACCAGGCCGAACTGTTGTTTTGTCGGACAGAACTGCTGGTTTTTCAGGCTGAACTGTTATGTTATGGGATTGATATGCTGAGTCATCGGAATGAGCTACTGCTTTAACAGCCTGAGCTGTAAATTCATCAGGCTGAAATATGGTTTCATCGGGCTGAAATGCTATATTCTTCGTTTGGACTGCTTGGTTACTAGGCTGAAGTTTTGTGACATCCGGTTGAGCTACAAGCTGAACTCTTGTTTTTTCAGGCTGAACTGTAGTGTTTTTGGATTGATATGTTAAGTTACCAGATTGGACTGCTGTGTCATCAGTCTGATTTGTTGTTTCACCAGGCCGAACTGTTGTGTCATTAGGCAGAACTGCTGCTTTTTCAGGCTGAACTGTTATGTTATTGGATTGATATGTTGTTTCATTGGAATGAGCTACTGCTTCAACAGCCTGAGCTGTAAATTCATCAGGCTGAAATGTGGTTTCATCGGGATGAAATGCTGCGTTCTTCCGTTGGACTGCTGTATTACTAGGGTGAGGTTTTGCAACACCAGATTGAGCTACTGTGTCTACAAGCTGAACTGTTGTGACGTCAGGCAGAACTGCTGTGTCCCCATGTTGAAATGCTGTGTCACCATTTTGAACTACTGTGTCATCAGGGTGAACTGTTGCTACATTACTCTGAACCCTTGTGTAACCTGTCTTATCGGCCGTTTTATCGGAGTGAACTACTGTGTTATCTGGTTGTCCCAGGTAGCAGTCTTCAGTGTGTATCGTACTTGTATTGATGGGTACTGTGTCGTATCCTAATTTTCGTATTGATTGCTGTAACGACGAAAAAATACTTTCAATACAGTATTATTATAAACACATGAGTATCGGCATAAACCGTGCAAACGATCTGTTTACAAAATAAATTGTATTTGATACTTACATCAAGATGTCAAGTTAACATATATTCAAATCAAATGTTGTTAATGCTTTCGAAACAAATGTTTAAAGAGATAATAAATATATCAATCACTTACCAAAGTCAATTTCTCTATGACGACACTACATGGAGTAACTGAAACACAAAAATGGATAAGCAAACAGAAGAATCGTGATAAATTATTATAAAATAGAAGACAGCGACTAATTAATTTATGTTAATATAATTTTCTTGTAACGTTATATCTGCATACAAATTTACATGTGGGCCCTGTATGCATATTCTTTGGGCTGAAACCAGACATCAAAAAGATAAAATTGAGGGAGATAAAGAGAATTTAATTACAATATATCTATATATATATATATACCTAATGCATATGTGTGTGTGTGTGTATGTGTATGTGTGTGTATGTACTTTTGAAAGAGCACGACTGAATTATAAACGCCGAGTGTGGAAATTGATGTAAAGACAAAAACAATAACAAAAACAAAAAAACAAAAACAAAACAAAAAAAACAAACAAAAACCAAGAAGAAAAAAAATCAGGATAAACATGAAAATAATCAAAAATAAATAATCATATATGTACGATGATGAAATGGCTCGGTGCTAAGCACCAAATAAGACATACTATGATAAAGCAATAGCAAACGTAGGTCACTAAAATTCACATTTTTACTAATTAATGCTAACACTCTAACTTTTGCTTCTTAAAGAGTCTATTTGATTGTTAAGATTGACCAAGCCAACCTGTCAATGAGCCAAAGCTGAGTAAAAAAAAAAAAAAATTGCGTTTCAAATACCTTTTGGATTAATTAATTTTCTGGCATCTCCACAATGTTTCACTGACTGGATAACTCTTGTCGACTGTGAACAGTTTATCTGATGAAAAAAATGAAATATGTCATTTTTATCAGTAAAACTTTCTTTTCAAAGCACACAGAGTTGTCTAAGTGTTCAAATCATGCATTTTCTCTATATACATATGTAAATATGCTACTTACGTTGTGCCTCCATGGTAGATTCTGTACACCGTAGTCATAGCGGATTTCCTCCCCCGTACAAATATCTCTTGAAGCATAGAGACAGAGGTGTGGGCGATCATTAAACGTTTCCAAAACCATGACACTGTTCCGCTGCTTACCAACCCCGTCATTTACGAATCTGCAAATTCTATCAGTAAATGTAGCATCCACACTGAAAAAAGTTAAGCAGTACAATTTGGTTATCTTATGACCATATATGCATGTCTCACGGAGCCTTCGGCTGTAGTATTCGAATTTAAGACATGCTTGATAACTCTATCATTGTATCATTTTGTAAAACCAGAGAGTTTCGGTGATAGTTATCAAATATGAGTCCTGATGTGATAATAATAATAATATCGACATCGTCGCAAGAAAACTACAGTGTGATGCTCAGGTCATCATAGAAAGCAAATTATTGCTTAGGTCATCAGCCGTGTGTCATCTATGATGATGCATTTTACAAAATCAAATAGCCATCCTAAACTTCTCCTTTTACAGCAGTTAATTGTATCCCAGCTAATGTTAATATCATATTCATTATTGTTTTGAGATTTGTAAACACTTTTGGTTTGTTTGTTTTTGTTTAACATCCTATTAACACCCGAAAGTGTTGGGTCATATATTTTTCTAAGCAAATGCTAGTGCAGTTAATTGCGATCAGTGATTGCTTGATTATATTTCATTATCTACATGTATAAGGCATCACACTTTATGATCTACTGTAATCTTTTTTAACATCCCGGCCGACTAAATTGCACCAGCGTGGAACTAGAGAATAATGTGTTTTCAAAGTGGCATTGTGGTAGCAATTTATGATTTTCATCAATACCACCTCAGGATATTTTCATTTAAGTACGATCTGAAAGCCACTCGTGTAACTGGTGGATCATAATTCATAATCGGGTTTTAGATATGAAAACCAGGAGTGAGCATGACGGATGAAAAAGGAGGAATAACTTTAGGTCATCCTGGTGACTCTGATCGATTACTTCATTATTTACCCATGTCACCATAGAAACACTATAATCTCGGAATGCAGATAACATCAGAAAATTTAACTCACCCATATTTTTTGCCTTTCCAAGTAATAAAATATAGGTAGCTTCCTAGTTTTAAGGGGTACAGTTTTTCCCGCCGACGTATTTCGTCATAACTTACTAGCTGCCCAATATAGGACATCAGAAAGTCTCCTTTCTTAAATTGCTTAGTTGAAAATACTCCTTTACCTGTGAACACAAGGAAATAATCAATTCAATACTCAAATCGTTTTTCTTGTATCGGTACTTGTATGTTGAAATTAAAATATGTGTGACTATTTCAAAGTAATTAAAAAAATAATTATTAGTCATCTCGTTAAAACGAGATATTTTTTCTCATTATACCAAAATGAATTATCCCGTTATGACAAGATAAAAAAAAACATAATGACACGTACAGGCTTCCGTACTAGCATAATATTGTTATAATTAGATAACCCATCTTGTGAGAACGAGGTAAGTTTATCTCTTTATAACGAGACAGAAAAAAGATGACATGTTTGCGCTTCCTTTGGATAGACTAACATTTACATAAAGGCTGCATAGCCAAGTTTGATACCATATATAAAAACTTGCTTATTTAATACACTTCGATCATGTTGCAATGGAAGTATTTAATTTTGATAGATCAGAGTAAAATAACATATTGTGTTCCTTACCTATATATTTGTTGATAAAATTTACTTCGAATCCGTCTTTGTCTTTTCCCAATTCGATGTACTTGTTTGCCTCTAATTTCGGACAGTCCTTGAATTCTCCTGTATCAGCCAAGGCAGACTTCTTTCGCTTGCTTCGGATTCCCACTCGCTTCATTTTCCAAGGTTAATTGGGTGTTGCTTTTAATTCTCAATTACCTCAGCAAACCTTAATTTTATGATCCGAATCATGATCAAGTATCATAGTATAACAGTTCCCTCCCTTTAAACTATAATTACACAATACTTTAAGACGAAAACATTTCAATTTACTACGACTGCTTTGCAGAAAATTAAGTCACGTATGTAGTATCATATTTATGGAATCACATTTGTTTTCATTAAGGCAGACACATCAGGCAACATACTCTTTTTGTTTTCTTTTCAAATGTCACTTATCCGAAACACATCTATAATAACAAACCATCCCGGGTGTCCATGCCTTCGCAAGACTACGTAAGTCTCGCTTAAGTCGTTTCTACATGACTCGCAAAACATTTCCTGAAGTGACATGAATAGTCCACTTCCCTCACCAGCTTTGTCCCTAATCGTGTTAACTAATAATGACACAAAATTTAAATTTTTAATATAAAGCTCCTCTTCAATATACGGGTTGAAATAAAGTGCAGGCATGTGTGGCAAAAGACGAACGAAATAGTCTGTAGAAGCAGGAAACAACTCTCTGAGGGAGCCGATTTCTCTCACACATTTGTATATTCTTTGCATAATAAGATTGTCCATTAGTGGCGTTTCCCGATGTATCTCCATTTCCTTAAGTCTTTTTAAGTTCTGTCCATCATAATAAATCCAACATCGAAGTGTTCCATGCCATTTTGACTTGTTTTTATATTGTTCCAGGCATTCCTGAAAAGTCGGAAATAACGAATGTAACGTCGTATTATACGTTCTTAGCAGTCTAGTAGTTATAGTTAGCACGCACAATTTAGTATTATACCTTTGTCTCTGGGGTGTGTTTTTTGAATCCCATTATATTTTTCACATTATTCACACTTCGCCGTTGTAACTGCATTACCAGGGTTACGAAACAGGGATGTGTGGCATAGACTTGCTGGTAGAGCCTTTAGTGTGACGGTAGGCATTACTCAGTATTTGTGAGCAGGTTGTAGGTGGCGCTAAAACCTGTCACTAAGACCTTTTACCAGCCTTTAACCCCTCATTATGTGATCTTGGTTTTGTAATCGATGCAAACAATTAGAAAAACAAAACGGTTTCAGTTTTGACCTAGTTTGAATTGCATTTATACAAGAAAAAGTGTGCAAGGATGGTGAAACTAAAATTTGTTCTTTGAAAAGAAAATTTACAATCGGTATTAAACAATTATACATATTTACCTTTTCACCAAATAGAGGTGAAAGGGTGGAAGGGTTACCCCCTTCTTCAATTCATGTGCTGATATGAAGAAAAGAGAGTTATCTTATCTACCCAGGGGAGCGATGATAATTACCTTCATATGACAAATATATTCCTCACACAACTACTTCATCTTCAAATTATTAATCTTAGATTAGGCTCTAAAACGAAGAGCTTCCCCTTAAAATGGAAATACAAACGTTTCTATTTAATTGATCAGAATTATTATTTTTTAAGCTAACAATTCGAATAGTCAGATTGAAGATAGAGTGTTCAACGGAATAGGGATTTCAGTTAGATTCTACATCTAAATGTTGTTACATAACATACATAACTAGTTAAAAGCGATATCTACAGCTCTGGTTCAGAGATAAATAGAGGTTACACAACGAGTGGTTGTTGGATATGGAATTTATTTCACACGAGTAAGTTATTTTTTTAAAGTTACAAAAGACACGAGCTTTAGCGAGTGTTTGTTGCAACTTTTAAAAAATAACTTACGAGTGTGAAATAAATTCCATATCCAACAATTTCGAGTCGTGTGACCTGTTTCTACCACAATAATATCGGCTTGGATCAAAGGGAAACGTGGCCAAGTATAATTTCGCGTATGCAAATAAAGTGTACCGGTGACGTCCGGGACCCGGTGATGTGACGTCATTAGATTATTGATGACGTCAATAACAATTGCAGCTTGGGTCAAAGTTCACCGTGTTAGCCAATCGAAATGCGTACAGAGTTTATACCACGTGTGGTATAAACAGATTGTTAATCAACAGCTGTGATGATTAACTGATGGTCTGAGAGTTGAATAACACGGCGTATTGTGGTAGAATGTCATCTATATCAATATAGCCACTAATTTGAACGTACAAGACACTACGTTCTTCCTACAAAACATTAAGTTGAACGTACTAGACACTAAGCCCTTAATACAAAACACCAAGTTGTATGTAGTAGACACTAAGTTCTTAATACAAGACACTAAGTTGTTCGTAGTAGACACTAAGTTCTTAATACAAGACACTAAGTTATAAGTACAAGATAGTAAAGTGTACGCACAAGATACTAAGTCGAACGATCAAGATACTAACTTATGCTTAGAGATTAGTAAGATCTACGTACAAGAGACTAAGTCATACGTTATAGCCACTAAGTCGTCCGTATTAGACACTAAATTCTACCTACAGTACACTCAGTTGTACGTACTAGACATTTAGTTTTACCAACAAGATACTTAGTTGTACGTACACTAAGTTATACCTACCAGACACTAAGTTGTACGTACAAGACACTTAGTTGTACATACTAGACACTAGGTTGTACGTATTACACATTACGCTGTACCTACTGGTCTACAAGATACAAAGTTGTATGTACTAGACCCTAAGTTATATCTACCGGACACCAAGTTGTACGTACTAGACACTAAGTTGTACGCACTAGACACTAAGTTGTACGTACTAGACACTAAGTTGTACGTACTAGACACCAAGTTGTACGTACTAGACACTAAGTTGTACGTACTAGACACTAAGTTGTACGTACTAGACATTAAGTTGTACGCACTAGACACTAATTTGTACGTATTACACATTACGCTGTACCTACAAGATACAAAGTTGTATGTACTAGACCCTAAGTTATATCTACCGGACACCAAGTTGTACGTACAAGACACTCAGTTATACGTACTAGACACTAAGTTGTACGTACTAGACACCAAGTTGTACGTACTAGACACTAAGTTGTACGTACTAGACACTAAGTTGTACGTACTAGACATTAAGTTGTACGCACTAGACACTAAGTTGTACGTACTAGACACTAAGTTGTACGTACTAGACACCAAGTTGTACGTACTAGACACTAAGTTGTACGTACTAGACACTAAGTTGTACGTACTAGACATTAAGTTGTACGCACTAGACACTAATTTGTACGTATTACACATTACGCTGTACCTACAAGATACAAAGTTGTATGTACTAGACCCTAAGTTATATCTACCGGACACCAAGTTGTACGTACAAGACACTCAGTTATACGTACTAGACACTAAGTTGTACGTACTAGACACCAAGTTGTACGTACTAGACACTAAGTTGTACGTACTAGACACTAAGTTGTACGTACTAGACATTAAGTTGTACGCACTAGACACTAAGTTGTACGTACTAGACACTAAGTTGTACGTACTAGACACCAAGTTGTACGTACTAGACACTAAGTTGTACGTACTAGACACTAAGTTGTACGTACTAGACATTAAGTTGTACGCACTAGACACTAATTTGTACGTATTACACATTACGCTGTACCTACAAGATACAAAGTTGTATGTACTAGACCCTAAGTTATATCTACCGGACACCAAGTTGTACGTACAAGACACTCAGTTATAAGTAATATGAATGAAGGCAAAGCTTTGGTAGAGCGCAGCTAATCTAATTGCCACTTCAGATGTATATATTTATGTAATATATGTAATTTATATTTTTTGCTACATTAGCAGATTTATGAAATTTACTAAATGTTATCCCTTAAAACCCACATAAATCCATTATATCATAATTATACATACAAATATCGTCTATGTCTATGCTACTGTAGTATACTCTAATAATTTATAGTATGATTTAAGAAATTAACCCCCTCTCCTGGGGGTTACGTGAAATCACATGTTCATGATATCTTTTTTTCAAAAGGCCTTATATAACAATTATGCAGAATTATATTTTAATTATATGTTTCATCTTTCCCGCTTTGTCAATAACATCCTTCAATGTATGGATTAGTGTTCAAGTAATTAAATAATATCAGTAACCCATGCCAGTGTTCAGCATGATAGTAACAGTAACAGACATTTCTTCCCTATTATGGTTGCAAGTTCAGTGTAATAGAGTCAGTCACAAAGTTTCAATTCAGTTAATATTACCTATATAACACAGTTGAAAGTGAATCTTAACATAACTTCACAAAATTCACTGTTAGTGTTTTTACCCAAAAATAGATGAACCTGGAAAAAATTTGCTCTAAATGATGGATAGGTGAATGTACAGTATAGGTGCATGTACATATGATTGTATCAGTACCCTCACCAGTTTCAATTCAATCTGACAGAATGTAATTCAATAACACTGTCAACAGTGGACTTTATACACATAATGCAAATATTGACTCTGTCGCTATTAGATAGTGATGGTTGTAAAATCGCTTATTTAAAAAAAAAAATATTGAGCAAATTAAATAAGGCCAAAAAGTGTAATTTCTGTATATGAATTAAATAATTAGTTCTAACCTATCCCAAGGGGTAACACAGGACACCCTGTGGTAAAAAAAAATACCTAAAATTTCTAAAAAGTACCTATAAGTCTCTTTCATCCATGAAGAATGTTTGATTTCTTCATATCTGGAAGTTTAGAATTTCTTGAAATGTTGTCAATTTTAAGCTTTTTGGTCCCACTGCTCAGGCCACTGTGGATCAGTCATAGTGGCAATATATATATACAGTATGTGTGTGCATACTATTGCACAGTTATCTCATTCTGATTCTTCTGATCAAGTTTGTGTTATGTCCAATAGCAATTCAATATAATTTCTGTTTTTGTATTTTCCCTAATTACTGCAGAGTAAACAAATAACCCGGGTCCCCTCACCTACAAATACCGCACAAAATTATATTAACTTTAAAGGACTTGAATTGAAGATCCTTCTATCCATGTGGAATATTTGAATTTGATTCTACCATATATTGGGAATAGAATAAACATTTTGAACTGTTATGTAGTCACTTCAACACATTTTTGGCCAAACCACATTGGACCAAGGACATATCTTTATGATTTGAAAGTCTGTTTAGAGGGAACTTTACAGGAAATTCACTTAACAGAACAACACTGTACGCCTTTCAAAATAAAATATGAATCAACTTTGGGATTACATCCAGTATATAATGTTCCATCAATTCTGTAATATCTGGGTGGAAATTTAAATTTAGTTCTTTAATATCAGAGTTATCCGAGTTGTCAGAGTTGGAATTATCTGACATTTCATTACCATAAAAATAATGATTTTGACTTGGACCAGTGAGATATTTCAAATTATAATCAGAATTTTTGAGTTATCCTAGTTTGAGCTATTAATTAATTTCGATTGTAAGTACATGTATTCTCTTGTCTAGTCTCCACCAAAACAGAATTTGTAGCAAATTCAAATTAAACCTGCAGCTATGAGTTAATTTTAAAACACCATAGAAAATTGTTCTCCTTTTGAAATTATGATTAATTACAAAATAATTATAGAAATTCTATAATCTTCCAGGCTTTTGGAATTAACAACAGTTGTTTATAAGATTCAAGCTAATTACATGTACATGTGTTTATAAACAAAGTAAAAAAATTGGTTTTGTTTCTTTCATTTAAAGAGTCATTGCTTCATTAGTTTAAATTTAAATGTTAGATCATTAAAATCAAAATTATTGGAAAATATGATGTTTTTCCCAAATAACATATGTTGGAATCTTTAATTTACATAAATCAAATATGACAGTTTAACTCGCATGGTAAATAACACAAATTCTCCGAATTCCAAGTCCTAAACATTTTTTACTTGAAAGCCAGTCAGTATTTTTTTCCAGTACATTTTGGAGTGTGCATGGTTCTGATATTCGAAAGAAGGAATGTCCCTCTAAAGGTTTATTAACTGCCAAGGTCATTTCAGAACATGACAGGTTTTGGAGAAGGAAATTCAGAGCACCTGGAAAAACCATGACCTAATGTCAGTACCTGGCAAAGGCACCCTGTATGAGCCAGAGCTGGTTTTGAACTATCCACTCAGAGAATTCAAAGTGGATCACTAGGGCTAGTGAAAAAGTGTTGGAACTTCAAATACCTAAGAACTCTGTCATTTCAGCCACTCCAGAATTGAAGAAGCAAAGACTAAACACAAATCAAAGGGCCAAAGGCCATGAGAAACGTCAGGGTCTGAGGTCATATTATAAGAAATTTAAAATTGGATTTTATAGTCAGACAGTTACATTTGTATCAGATGAAATGTCTTCATCTGGCCCTGGTAGTTATATTCTATATATATTCAAGAAAACATGTATAACATATATATTAGCTGACAACTTTACAATAGCCGAGTATAGTTCTTTTCCCATTTCTTTAATGCGTGTGGAAGATTATTGATATACTCCTGAATCAGTAAAGCTGCTTGCAAACTTTGAAAAAAGAATAAACTGAACGACAAATCGGTCTATTAACAGAACATGTTGTTGAAGTAACTACAACTAAAGATAAAATCATAGATGTACACAGCCGAAGTTTTTAAGATTTTATTCATACTATCAAACATCTATTTTATGACCTGTAGTAACACATTTTCATTCCGATAGAAAATTGCGGTCGCGTTGTCCGACGAGACATATCTAGTTTTTACACCGCCAGTACATCAGTCACGGATCATAATCATGAGATTCTTTTCAAACAACAAATAATAACCTTATTTAATAAAATCCTCACGAAAAACGGCAATGTAGTTTGTTACAACTTGCCCTCAATTCCTGGTCGTATTTCTTGCGTATTCTAGCGACATACACATGAATATGAAACTGCGAACGGTCGTTGGTTTAGTTACAGTAGACATAACCGCCATTTTGGCTGACTAGTGATGAGTCACGTGACAGCTGAAGTTATTTCGTGGAATGCTCGGGTGCATTTGACTACGTAAATAGGATTGGTTTTAAGCTATCAAATGTTCCTGCATTATGAACTCAGGACGAACAGATGTGGTTTGTTTCTTTGTGTTGCATGTTAATTTCCACGACGATCAAACTGATTTTTCTACTTTCGTTTTCAAGGCAGTATCGAGACAGAACTACGTAATCCTACGCCAACAAAATTGCATATACTGACAAGGAAAAGGGTTAATAATTATACTCTAAAATAGTCTAGAACACCAGACATTCACATTTCATTTTAAATAATTGCAGTAAACACGGTTTACATCACTTCAATTGTGTCAATAATTGCTATCAAAATATAAACTATATTAGGCTGCGGATGTATATCATTTGTATGACAGAAAAGAGGAATAGTTAGCCGGAACAGATCTGTCATGATTAATTACAAAATAATTATAGAAATTCTATAATCTTCCAGGCTTTTGGAATTAACAACAGTTGTTTATAAGATTCAAGCTAATTACATGTACATGTGTTTATAAACAAAGTAAAAAAATTGGTTTTGTTTCTTTCATTTAAAGAGTCATTGCTTCATTAGTTTAAATTTAAATGTTAGATCATTAAAATCAAAATTATTGGAAAATATGATGTTTTTCCCAAATAACATATGTTGGAATCTTTAATTTACATAAATCAAATATGACAGTTTAACTCGCATGGTAAATAACACAAATTCTCCGAATTCCAAGTCCTAAACATTTTTTACTTGAAAGCCAGTCAGTATTTTTTTCCAGTACATTTTGGAGTGTGCATGGTTCTGATATTCGAAAGAAGGAATGTCCCTCTAAAGGTTTATTAACTGCCAAGGTCATTTCAGAACATGACAGGTTTTGGAGAAGGAAATTCAGAGCACCTGGAAAAACCATGACCTAATGTCAGTACCTGGCAAAGGCACCCTGTATGAGCCAGAGCTGGTTTTGAACTATCCACTCAGAGAATTCAAAGTGGATCACTAGGGCTAGTGAAAAAGTGTTGGAACTTCAAATACCTAAGAACTCTGTCATTTCAGCCACTCCAGAATTGAAGAAGCAAAGACTAAACACAAATCAAAGGGCCAAAGGCCATGAGAAACGTCAGGGTCTGAGGTCATATTATAAGAAATTTAAAATTGGATTTTATAGTCAGACAGTTACATTTGTATCAGATGAAATGTCTTCATCTGGCCCTGGTAGTTATATTCTATATATATTCAAGAAAACATGTATAACATATATATTAGCTGACAACTTTACAATAGCCGAGTATAGTTCTTTTCCCATTTCTTTAATGCGTGTGGAAGATTATTGATATACTCCTGAATCAGTAAAGCTGCTTGCAAACTTTGAAAAAAGAATAAACTGAACGACAAATCGGTCTATTAACAGAACATGTTGTTGAAGTAACTACAACTAAAGATAAAATCATAGATGTACACAGCCGAAGTTTTTAAGATTTTATTCATACTATCAAACATCTATTTTATGACCTGTAGTAACACATTTTCATTCCGATAGAAAATTGCGGTCGCGTTGTCCGACGAGACATATCTAGTTTTTACACCGCCAGTACATCAGTCACGGATCATAATCATGAGATTCTTTTCAAACAACAAATAATAACCTTATTTAATAAAATCCTCACGAAAAACGGCAATGTAGTTTGTTACAACTTGCCCTCAATTCCTGGTCGTATTTCTTGCGTATTCTAGCGACATACACATGAATATGAAACTGCGAACGGTCGTTGGTTTAGTTACAGTAGACATAACCGCCATTTTGGCTGACTAGTGATGAGTCACGTGACAGCTGAAGTTATTTCGTGGAATGCTCGGGTGCATTTGACTACGTAAATAGGATTGGTTTTAAGCTATCAAATGTTCCTGCATTATGAACTCAGGACGAACAGATGTGGTTTGTTTCTTTGTGTTGCATGTTAATTTCCACGACGATCAAACTGATTTTTCTACTTTCGTTTTCAAGGCAGTATCGAGACAGAACTACGTAATCCTACGCCAACAAAATTGCATATACTGACAAGGAAAAGGGTTAATAATTATACTCTAAAATAGTCTAGAACACCAGACATTCACATTTCATTTTAAATAATTGCAGTAAACACGGTTTACATCACTTCAATTGTGTCAATAATTGCTATCAAAATATAAACTATATTAGGCTGCGGATGTATATCATTTGTATGACAGAAAAGAGGAATAGTTAGCCGGAACAGATCTGTCAGTAACAAGGGCTAAACGTTATGGCCTAGTAGGCTACTAGCTAGTCTCTGTCATGTGCTGTAGTTAATGATATAACCTACTTCTAATAAACAATGAGAGTCAGACACATAAGATATAACGCATCATCTGTAACTAACAATAAAAAAGCTGGGACGTAAATGACAGGCACTTGTTTCCTATGCATAGACCTAGTTGTCATTCGGCATGTTATTGTTTATATGTAAATCAATGCAAGTGCCTGTGACGTAGGCCTAACGTTAACGCTGAGTAAACAAATCGACAACGTGAACTAGATATTTACGGTACAATCTATCATAACACAGTGGTGATGTTATCGGCAAATGCCTACCTTTGATCAGATCAGACTGGAATCACATACAAAATGAGGACTATACTGAGTTTATTCCAACGCACTCGCGTGTCTTGTTGTTTACAATGTATGGGTCAGACGTGAATGGAATCGATGACATACGGTGATTCCCGATTGGTTACGGACGACTTGATAAAAATAAAAGCGAAAAAATACCAACGTTTTGTTATTTATTTTTCATCTAAAATCAAAAGACATATATAACTAATGTTAAAACACTATAGCTAGCCTAATGAGACTTTGATGTTGATATTTCTTCAACATTATTTGCGCATGGGCAATACTACATCCGGATTTGAGCCATTCCGGTACCGGTTTTTGGACGATACGATTTTCTTTGTTCGTATGTATGGGAAGGGAGGCAACTCTTGTCGCAGGTACCGTTTTCCAGGATTTAGAGAGCGTCGCTACACTCTTACTAAACACTAAGTTGTACGTACGAGACATAAAGTTGTACGTACTGGAGACCAAGCTGTACGTACAAGACACTAAGTTGTAACTGCAAAATGCTAAGCTGTACAAGACACTTAGTTTTACGTACAAGACACTAAGTTGTACATACAAGACACTAAGATCTACGTACAATACACTAAGTTCTACCCACAGGATACTAAGCTGTACGTACTAGACATTAAGTTGTACGTATTAGACACTAAGTTGTACGTACTAGACACTAAGTTGTACGTACTAGACATTAAGTTGTACGTATTAGACACTAATTTGTACGTATTAGATACCAAATTGTACATACAATACACTAAGAATTACATACAATACAAAAGGTTGTACATACTACACACTTAGTTTTACATAGTAGACACTAAATTGTACGTACTAGACACTGAGTTTTACCTACAAGACGCTAAGTTGTACGTACAATCACTAAGTCAAACCTACAATACACTTATTTGCGTACAAGCAATTAAGTTGAATTTTTTTTGTACCTACCAGACACTAAGTTGTACGTACTAACACTGATTAAAACCTACATAACACTTAGTTATACACATGACACATTAAGTTGTACCTGCAAGAAATTAAGTTGTACGTACAAGACATTAAGTTGTACGTACAAGCCACTAAATTGTACGTACTAGACACTAAGTTATACATACTAGACACTAGGCTGTACGTACTGGACACTAAGTTATACCTACCAGACACTAAGTTTTACGTTCTAGACACTAACGTATGCCTACAAACACTCAGTTGGTTGTATGTGCAAGACACTAAGTTGTACGTACAAGACACAATGTTGTACGCACTAGAGACTAAGTTCTACGTAAAAGAAACTAAGTTGTAATTGCAAAATGCTAAGCTGTACACGACACTTAGTTTTACCTACTAGACACTTAGTTGTACATAACAGACACTAAGATATACGTACAATACACTAAGTTGTACGTATTAGACACTTATTTGTACGTATTAAACACTAAATTGTACCTACAATACACTAAAATTTACATACAATACAACGGTTGTACGTACTACACACTTAGTTGTACGTACCAGATGCTAAGTTTTACGTACTAGACACTAAGTTGTACATAGTAGACACTAAATTGTATGTACTGGACACTAAATTGTAAGAACTAGACACTAAGTTGTACGTACTAGACACTAAGTTGTACGTACTAGACACTAAGTGGTACGTACTAGACATTAAGTTGTACGTACTGGACACTAAATTGTGCGTACTAGACACTAAGTTGTACGTACTAGACACTAAGTTGTACGTACTAGACACTAAGTTGTACGTACTAGACACTAAATTGTACGTACTAGACATTGAGTTGTACGTACTAGACACTAAGTTGTACGTACTAGACATACAGTTGTACGTACTAGACACTAAGCTGTACGTATTAGACACTAATTTGTACTTACTAGACACTAAGTTGTACGTACTAGACACTAAGTTGTACGTACTAGACACTAAGTTGTTCGTACTAGACACTAAATTGTGCGTACTAGACACTAAGTTGTACGTACTAGACACTAAGTTGTACGTACTAGACACTAAGTTGTACGTACTAGACACTAAGTTGTACGAACTAGACACTAAGTTGTACGTACTAGACATTAAGTTGTACGTACTAGACACTAAGCTGTACGTACTGGACACTAAGTTATACCTACCGGACACTAAGTTTTACGTACAAGACACTAAGTTGTACGTACTGGATACTAAGTTGTACGTACTAGACACTAAGTTGTACGTACTAGACATTAAGTTGTACTTACTAGACACTAAATTGTACGTACTAGACACTAAGTTGTACGTACTAGACACTAAGTTGTACGTAATAGACACTAAGTTGTACGTACTAGACACTAAGTTGTACGTACAAGACACTTAGATCTACGTACAATACACTAAGTTCTACCCACAGGATACTAAGCTGTACGTACTAGACATTAAGTTGTACGTATTAGACACTAAGTTGTACGTACTAGACACTAAGTTGTACGTACTAGACACTAAGTTGTACGTACTAGACATTAAGGTGTACGTATTAGACACTAATTTGTACGTATTAGATACCAAATTGTACATACAATACACTAAGAATTACATACAATACAAAAGGTTGTACATACTACACACTTAGTTTTACATAGTAGACACTAAATTGTACGTACTAGACACTGAGTTGTACGTACAATCACTAAGTCAAACCTACAATACACTTATTTGCGTACAAGCAACTAAGTTGAATTTTTTTTGTACCCAGCAGACACTAAGTTGTACGTACTAACACTGATTAAAACCTACATAACACTTAGTTATACACATGACACATTAAGTTGTACCTGCAAGAAATTAAGTTGTACGTACAAGACATTAAGTTGTACGTACAAGCCACTAAATTGTACGTACTAGACGCTAAGTTATACATACTAGACACTAGGCTGTACGTACTGGACATTAAGTTATACCTACCAGACACTAAGTTTTACGTTCTAGACACTAACGTATGCCTACAAACACTCAGTTGGTTGTATGTGCAAGACACTAAGTTGTACGTACAAGACACAATGTTGTACGCACTAGAGACTAAGTTCTACGTAAAAGAAACTAAGTTGTAATTGCAAAATGCTAAGCTGTACACGACACTTAGTTTTACCTACTAGACACTTAGTTGTACATAACAGACACTAAGATATACGTACAATACACTAAGTTGTACGTATTAGACACTTATTTGTACGTATTAAACACTAAATTGTACCTACAATACACTAAAATTTACATACAATACAACGGTTGTACGTACTACACACTTAGTTGTACGTACCAGATGCTAAGTTTTACGTACTAGACACTAAGTTGTACATAGTAGACACTAAATTGTATGTACTGGACACTAAATTGTAAGAACTATACACTAAGTTGTACGTACTAGACACTAAGTTGTACGTACTAGACACTAAGTTGTGCGTACTAGACACTAAGTTGTACGTACTAGACACTAAGTTGTACGTACTAGACACTAACTTGTACGTACTATACACTAAGTTGTACGTACTAGACACTAAGTTGTACGTACTAGACACTAAGTTGTACGTACTAGACATACAGTTGTACGTACTAGACACTAAGTTGTACGTACTAGACACTAAGTTGTACGTACTAGACACTAAGTTGTACGTACTAGACACTAAGTTGTACGTACTAGACACTAAATTGTGCGTACTAGACATTGAGTTGTACGTACTAGACACTAAGTTGTACGTACTAGACATACAGTTGTACGTACTAGACACTAAGTTGTACGTACTAGACACTAAGTTGTACTTACTAGACACTAAGTTGTACGTACTAGACACTAAGTTGTACGTACTAGACACTAAGTTGTTCGTTCTAGACACTAAATTGTGCGTACTAGACACTAAGTTGTACGTACTAGACACTAAGCTGTACGTACTGGACACTAAGTTATACCTACCGGACACTAAGTTTTACGTACTAGACACTAAGTTGTACGTACTAGATACTAAGTTGTACGTACTAGACACTAAGTTGTACGTACTAGACATTAAGTTGTACGTACTAGACACTAAGTTGTACGTACTAGACACTAAGTTGTACGTACTAGACACTAAGTTGAACTTACTAGACAATAAGTTGTACGTAATAGACACTAAGTTGTACGTACTAGACACTAAGTTGTACGTACTAGACACTAAGTTGTACGCACTAGACACTTAGTTGTACGTACTAGACATTAAGTTGTACGTACTAGACACTAAGTTGTACGTACTAGACACTAAGTTGTACGTACTAGACACTAAGTTATACCTACCGGACACTAAGTTTTACGTACTAGACACTAAGTTGTACGTACTAGATACTAAGTTGTACGTACTAGACACTAAGTTGTACGCACTAGACACTAAGTTGTACGTACTAGACATTAAGTTGTACGTACTAGACACTAAGTTGTACGTACTAGACATACAGTTGTACGTACTAGACACTAAGTTGTACGTACTAGACACTAAGTTGTACGTACTAGACACTAACTTGTACGTACTATACACTAAGTTGTACGTACTAGACACTAAATTGTAAGAACTATACACTAAGTTGTACGTACTAGACACTAAGTTGTACGTACTAGACACTAAGTTGTGCGTTCTAGACACTAAGTTGTACGTACTAGACACTAAGTTGTACGTACTAGACACTAACTTGTACGTACTATACACTAAGTTGTACGTACTAGACACTAAGTTGTACGTACTAGACACTAAGTTGTACGTACTAGACATACAGTTGTACGTACTAGACACTAAGTTGTACGTACTAGACACTAAGTTGTACGTACTAGACACTAAGTTGTACGTACTAGACACTAAGTTGTACGTACTAGACACTAAATTGTGCGTACTAGACATTGAGTTGTACGTACTAGACACTAAGTTGTACGTACTAGACATACAGTTGTACGTACTAGACACTAAGTTGTACGTACTAGACACTAAGTTGTACTTACTAGACACTAAGTTGTACGTACTAGACACTAAGTTGTACGTACTAGACACTAAGTTGTTCGTTCTAGACACTAAATTGTGCGTACTAGACACTAAGTTGTACGTACTAGACACTAAGCTGTACGTACTGGACACTAAGTTATACCTACCGGACACTAAGTTTTACGTACTAGACACTAAGTTGTACGTACTAGATACTAAGTTGTACGTACTAGACACTAAGTTGTACGTACTAGACATTAAGTTGTACGTACTAGACACTAAGTTGTACGTACTAGACACTAAGTTGTACGTACTAGACACTAAGTTGAACTTACTAGACAATAAGTTGTACGTAATAGACACTAAGTTGTACGTACTAGACACTAAGTTGTACGTACTAGACACTAAGTTGTACGCACTAGACACTTAGTTGTACGTACTAGACATTAAGTTGTACGTACTAGACACTAAGTTGTACGTACTAGACACTAAGTTGTACGTACTAGACACTAAGTTATACCTACCGGACACTAAGTTTTACGTACTAGACACTAAGTTGTACGTACTAGATACTACGTTGTACGTACTAGACACTAAGTTGTACGCACTAGACACTAAGTTGTACGTACTAGACATTAAGTTGTACGTACTAGACACTAAGTTGTACGTACTAGACACTAAGTTGTACGTACTAGACACTAAATTGTACGCACTAGACACTTAGTTGTACGTACTAGACATTAAGTTGTACGTACTAGACACTAAGTTGTACTTACTTAACACTAAGTTGTACGTACGAGACACTAAGTTGTATGTACTAGACATTAAGTTGTACGTACTAGACACTAAGTTGTACTTACTAGACACTAAGTTGTACTTACTAGACACTAAGTTGTACGTACTAGACACTAAGTTGTGCGTACTAGACACTAATTTGCACGTACTAGACACTACGTTGTGCGTACTAGACACTAAGTTGTACGTACTAGACACTAAGTTGTACGTACTAGACACTAAGTTGTACGTACTAGACACTAAGTTGTACGTACTAGACACTAAGTTATACCTACCGGACACTAAGTTTTACGTACTAGACACTAAGTTGTACGTACTAGATACTAAGTTGTACGTACTAGACACTAAGTTGTACGTACTGGACATTAAGTTGTACGTACTAGACACTAAGTTGTACTTACTTAACACTAAGTTGTACGTACGAGACACTAAGTTGTATGTACTAGACATTAAGTTGTACGTACTAGACACTAAGTTGTACTTACTAGACACTAAGTTGTACTTACTAGACACTAAGTTGTACGTACTAGACACTAAGTTGTGCGTACTAGACACTAATTTGCACGTACTAGACACTACGTTGTGCGTACTAGACACTAAGTTGTACGTACTAGACACTAAGTTGTACGTACTAGACACTAAGTTGTACGTACTAGACACTAAGTTGTACGTACTAGACACTAAGTTATACCTACCGGACACTAAGTTTTACGTACTAGACACTAAGTTGTACGTACTAGATACTAAGTTGTACGTACTAGACACTAAGTTGTACGTACTAGACACTAAGTTGTACGCACTAGACACTAAGTTGTACGTACTAGACATTAAGTTGTACGTACTAGGCACTAAGTTGTACGTACTAGACACTAAGTTGTACGTACTAGACACTAAGTTGTACGTAATAAACATTTAGTTGTACGTACTAGACACTAAGTTGTACGTACTAGACACTAAGTTGTACGTACTAGACACTAAGTTGTACGTACTAGACACTAAGTTGTACGTACCAGACACTAAGTTGTACGTACTTAACACTATAATTCTACCTACAAGATATTAAGCTGTACGTACTTGACACTAAGCTGTACTCTGATAAACGAGGAGTTTTAATTAAGTTTGACACCACTACCACATGAATGCTACCTAAGGCGAGTGTACCTAATTGAAATGAATGTCTTTTCGAGGTGATAAGACAGGTTTACACACCAAAACAAACCGACAGTGTTGCAATATTTTCATTCATAAAAAAACACATAAATAGATTCCAATAGTAACTCGCTTCCGATAACATTCCAGACTAGTAGCGCATCAATGAATTGCTTACACCTAAATTAAACTGATTGATGATTGCTGATCTAACTGTATCACACGTCATTGAGGACCGATACTATTTATATGTTATAATGCACAACGAGAATAGAGCAAATTATAGCAGACGATACATTAATAAAATTACACATTTTGTCACCAAAAAAATGTAAGTACATAGTTTGTGTCATAAATATGTAATCCGAATACTATTCAACTTTCCGTCATTCCGCGACCGAAAGTCAAGCGGCCGTACATTTGTGTGAAAAGACAACACCGGCCATACCGTTGCTAAAATAACGAACCTTATTCAAGTAGTATTTCCTTTTTTATGTAACAATATCAAAATGGTAAATTGTAAGAAAACCAATCAATCAATATTATATTATAGTGTAACAAATAATTAAAATTAACAAATAGTCAATTATAACAAGAAGCCAAGGGCCACGTAGTGGTATTAGTATTCAATTTATTGTTTTAAATTTTCTTGCATTTGGTAATTATAATTTCTTTGTCAGAACGTTGCCGCTTTATAGTTGACCAATGAAGAGGCCTTTGTATAGATACTTTTATAATTGGACTTTAATCCAGCATTTATTATAATTTCATTTAGGGTATATGCGGGTCAAAATGGCCATAGAAATTGACAAGCCGTTTAACAATTTTATTTTAATGTACAACGAGGACTTTACTCATTTTCCTCCCCTGTAGGTACATGTAGCTATACAGGGCGTGAGAATTAATATTGTGCCATCTGCCAAGATCAGATTCTCATGATTGTACAAGAGGCCCAGCTGACCTGTATCACTCACCTGGTTATTTAAATCAAAAGTTACCTACATACTATCTGTGCATCTAGACCCATAATTTGTACATGTAAGTATATTACTAAAATGACCCATTTTGGCACTCCCATTCTGGCCCTGAGGTTGTCGACCCCATTTAATTGAATTAGTCACCTAGGGATGTTATATCTTTGTAAAATGAGCGATTATATATAATAATATCGCGTCAGTAAAGTGGTATGAAATTCCTTTCCGATTGAAACACACAATCTGAAATTTACTGAAAGTATCGCTGTTGAGATCTTGTGAGTGCTACTTTAATGTGATAACACAATCTAATTCATATCCTTATTATCACTCTGTTTTAAAGAGAATTTGAGGACGTCTAGGTAACCTTTACGATTAACAAATCAGTTTACTGCCATAATAATCCTGAAGATAAATTTAATATGTGCGAAGTAGCATGACTATGTGCATAACTTGCATACGCAGATTTTTCGCGCACTCGACAAATTTAGATCAACAATCAACTGATCCACAGTCAATCCGTAACCGAATAGCCAATTAAATTTTGTCATCAGTCAAAACTCGATGACTGAAGAAAATCATTAATTGACCACCAACGAATGATCTGTTTTGAACAATTGCTACAAAGGTTATTATGATGTATCACAGTATTATAGGATTACAACCTAAAATTATGTTCTTGTACCATATATGATTATTGTTATTTCTATATCTGTCGTCGTCCAAATGATGTTAATAAATATATATAAGCTGCGGGTATTTCTGGCTAGGCGATTTGTTGCCGTAGATCGTGAGTTCGAGGCCTGGTCAGAAAACGAGTCATAAAGTTGTCTTCCTTATATGTCTTGTGATTTCGACTTCAAATTCAAAAATCCAGCAGAGACATACTGGAAAATATATGTTCCAGTGATTAGTATTTCAAATGTATGATTTCTTCTTAAATAACCCGTCCATTCTTACCCCTAATTTCACTAGGCAAACAACAATCAAAATGAACATTTCGTAGGCTTCCATTCTTTTAATTTTTTCGAGTGTGAAACAGATATATCCACCTCACCAAGTGATCATGATAGTCTTTTTAGTTATTTGTTGTAAATACTTACATTGTAATTGTTATGTATATATCATCTCATTTTCGTCCTGTATATTGTTAGAGTGACGAAGTACAGAATTGGAATTAATTAGTTTCAATGTCATTTTGTTTTATCTGAAAAAAACCAAACAAGTCCAGCTCCAGTATCCTGGCTGGTACATCTTGTATGTGTCTGTCAAAACGCTGGTGCAGATTAAGGGAATGGTTTAGGTCATTAGAGGTCAGGTTAAACAGCCTCAGTGAGATTAGGACCCAGAGTGATTTAGTTAATTTTAGATTAATAGGTTTAGGTGCCCTGAGGGTGGAAGAACATAATGTTTTGGTCAGTTTGTGTTTCTATATGATGGTGTACATACATTTTAAGGAGTTTCTGATTTGGTGACCAAGTATGAAGTTTTGTATGTTTTGATGTTCTGATTAGGACTTAATGATGTGCACACTCCGGTGAATGTGGATATGTACTAAATATCTGTAAATACACTGTATTATCGTATTAAGATTTGTTTGTGGTACGACCCCCGTCACAATTTATTGATGCAAACTTTCACATTCTATATATTACCATTTACCAACCATGAATATCTGGTTTCGACAGATTCTACTTTACATTCTTAGATAATATATGTTGATTTGCACATTTAACTCATTTTACTAGGAGTTAAGTAATAATCAAAAGTATATGATTATATCCCCTGCTATATTTCACTCACAACTTGTAGTAAACATAACATTATATATTTTATTTTCATTAATTCTTCAATTAAATCTTATCATTTGATAATATAAAGCAATGCATTTGTATGTACCAAGACAGGTATTTGTCCACAAATACATTCAGGACTTGTCCCTTCACTACACTGTAGACCACAGACACGTGTGTGTTTCCCCTTCAGTGTAAACTACACCTTAGGGAGCAGTGGTTGAAGCCCTGCCTAGACAAAATTAATTGATACTGTCAATAGTCCAGATAACACTAATGTACACAAATTGCTCTGAATCCTGGCCCAACGATTCCGCCTAGTGGGAGGTATAGCTCATATTTCACCGTTGTTACTAAAACAGACATTAAAACTTAGCTTTTCTTAAATGTAAAGAATTCAAGTTGATATCGAATATTGTGATTGTTATCAACACAGCAACTACACAACACCTATAATCTGGCATAACAACATACAACCATGGATGCACAGTTAGGCTAAAAATCTGTTTACAAGGTGCAAAGCAGCAAAATTTTCGACCGCTGACTATAGTTCTCTGGGCTATAAATAGCCCCAGAGAACTAAAAGTCGCTAAACGTTGAAAGGAAGAGATGCACTAACAAGCTGTGGTTCGTAACTACGATGGCCGAAAGCGGCCGACATCTCGTACACGAGTATTAGAAAAATGTAGACCTGAAGAATGCCTACTGTAACATCTCGTTCGCGCTTATTTAAAAAAATATACCTGAAAAATGTTTACCGTGTGACCTCACTGACATAAACTAGAAAAACGTGTGCTTGAAAAAAGGTGTTAAATCGCGTATGAGAAAAGCATGTACATGGAACAATGTGTAAAATAATAAATCATATGTTAACTTTTCCTGTGGTATATAGTGATAACCCTTCCTCTACCAGGGACGTCCGCACTCCTGTTATTTAATCAACTGCATTCCAAGCCATGATAATTTAAGCGGTGTAAGGCGTGATTAATGTGGAGTCGTTGGCTCAGAGAAACAATGTTTTAGCTGACAGTCGCACATCTACCTGATGGCAAATCATTTTGTAGGTAACATTTGATCAACATTACCACCGCTTAAAACTGTATTGCATTAAGTACTGGGGGAAACTGATACATGTAAAGATTTTGGTTGTAAAAGATCAACGATTGTTTCGAAAAAAAATAACTATATTGACGTTATCTGATTTAAATCTCATTGATGGAACTGAAGATAGTGAAGATGAAAATTAACAACAAGACCATATGCCAGGACCATATCATGATCATTTTCTTCATGAACGATTTTGATCAAAATATGAAGGCTATCAAAAGATGACACACATGCACATAACTGATTTTTGTGAACAAAGCGACTCTGTGAAAAGGGCGGCTATCCTTATTTAATCGTTCACAGACGACCGATAGCGGACGGCAGATGAAGTTGAGTTGAATGGGTATGAACTCAGAGGAAATGTGTACACACGATTTGTCATGTTACACATTTTCCATGTCCTCATTTTTTGTAAACACCTGTACGAAGTGAAAAAAATTAAAGCACACATTTTTCTATTTGCGTTAGTTATGCTTCCCTTAATTTATCCGGCACAGTTTCACATGCAAATCAATCACTAGCATAAGGAATGTTAATTAGTATTCGTAAGCAGTAGACTTAAATGAATTTATTTGACGTGAAGTTGTTTAGTCATGCCACTGAATGTTTTAGATTAATTATATCGTGTTTGCGTATCTGCTATTTATCTATAATAAAAGTTTAAAGTACACCACTGTGGCAAAGTACTGGGAATATGTTGTGATTTATGTTCAAAGGATTTGGACCACCGGGGTAGCACAGTTGAGAGTTCATAGTTTACAGTTCATACTCCGTAAGAAATTCTTTGTATGTGTGTGCGGGCAAAATTATTGCCAATGAAGCCAATATATTTCCTTACTGTCTGATATATTTCATTTCTGCTGATACAAAACAAATGTAACATATGCAACATATATCGAAAAGATATCTGTAAAATGAGTTTTATCATCACAACATACTTTTAAAATAGGGTGGTTTTTGGTTTCCCATAGGGAGATGGTTTTGACAGATCGTCCTCAAATGTCTTCTGTTTAAATTGGATTTGAAACAAGAAGCCCACGTAGTTATCTGGGCATGGTATTATTGTTCGATTTATTATTGACAATGTTCTTGCATTTAGTAATTATAATTTGTTTTTCAGAACCAAACATCCCAACTGTGAACGATCTTTTACAGTGCAGCTCTTACGACTTTCTCAGCTAAAATTTCAAACTTTCCGCTGTGTCGGCAACCGTAAATCAACAATCAACCGACCATCAATCAATCAGTAACCGAATGGCCGATTCAATTTGATCATTAATTCAAAAACGATAACTGGAGAAAATTAATAATTGATCATTAACGAATGATCTATTTTGAAAAATATGTGATTATGACAGATCACAGTATTAGATAGTATTACAATCTAAAATCACTTTCTTGTGAATAATGTGTAAATTATATTCCTACCTTGAACTACATCGTGCCATTTATGATTATTTCTATAGATATCGTCGATCAAATGATGTTAATATAATTATAGTTTTGTTGGACATTTTCATTATCTGAAATTTTATCAGATAGCCAGAAACAACAGTCAAAACGACCCCTATTTTAGCTTGGCGCACTGCGTACGCTCCTAATTGTGGTTAAAAGCACATCGTTGAACCCGACGGTGTCGCCTAGTAGGGGTATAAATACACTGGTATACATGTACTTCACCGTTTTTACTAGAAATAGACATTAAAACTTAAATTTTCTTAACTTAAAATAATTCCAGTTTATATCGAATATTGTTTATCAACACAACTACACAATATATATTATCTGACAACACAACATACAGTCATGAATGCACAGTTAGGCTAAACATTTTTTTCGACCGAGGTCAATAGATAGAGATAGCCCCAGAAAACTAAAAAAGCGATTGGCGAATATACATTATGAAGTGTTTATGATAATATTTTGTCCATTTTGGTATAATTGGTATGTTTTCCATGATTTGCAAAATAACCAGACAATCAGATATCTGAACAGAACAATATACTATGGCTATTTCGAACAATCATGAATTGTAATGCAACGTGTTACGAATATGAAATAGTGGTGGAAGGTTATATAATTATCATTTTATGTTGCCCGGTATACGTTATGAATTTATCATGTCAGTCCACGTAAACATGAGTGTAATCCGTACATCAACTTTCTCAAAATCTTTTATGTATATGCGTATTTGTCATCCGTTAATTATGTTTTAAAGAAAAATTTTCATTACATGTTATTTATCTAAGGAATAATAGATATATTTTTGTTGTTTATTTGTTTGTAAATTGCGTTTTTGACAGATGTTTTAAATGACGCAGTTTAGAACTGATAACATTTTACGGCGATTAGGGCTGATATCTTTCTTTGTATTATAGTTGAATGATTGAACCAAATATACATAATGACAAAATGTATCTATAAATGATTTGTTCATTCACATTGTGACAACTTATTAATCCTATGTTACAATATCTGCCATATTACAATAGGAGTTGCAATCACAACCTGACAAATGTGTGGTTCGATTCATTACAATTTTCCACACATCAAAACGATAAAGTATCCTCTTTCCATTTGTTAAATCACTAAGTAATTTCTGAATATCTAATTTATTGAACTACCTACCCGTATTTAATGACAAAGTAAATATAAATGGCATTAATGTAAATCCTAGTTTTCAACAGTATAAGACGGGCGTCGAAAGTAAGACGTAAACGCAAGTATTAGGAGTCTAAATTAAGCGAGGGATATTGAATTACTGGGGAAAGTTCAGAGGAGAGCAACCAAGATCATTCCAGGTTTCAACGAATGTTCATACCCGGAACGTTTGGAGAAATTAAATCTCCCATCGCTTCAACATCGAAAAGAAAGAGGAGATATGATAAACGTATTTAAATTAGTTAAAAGTATATATTATTATAGAGTAACTACAATTTGCATTTCCAAATTGACGATTTTATGAGAACCAGAAGACATTAAAATATATATATTTAAATCTCGATGTCGGCTAGACGTTTGTAAAAAATTCTGTAGCAAAAAAATATAATAGACTCCCGGAATAGTTTACCAGACAGTTTCGCTGATGCAGATTCTGTATTTAAATTCGAATTCATTTTAGATGAGTTCTTGAAAAATAAGCGTTCGAACTAAATGTATTATCGATTCCAATTCTTAACACCAAGCCAACTGCACTAAAGTATTTATACTAATACTTATATTTATATTATTATACATGATATGGATGTATAGGCTTTAAGCCTGCGTCCCTCGTATACGTTATTGAAATGATATTAAATAAAGAATAAAATTTAGTTACATCACTTACCTGACACTTTCTTCTACGTCTGCATATGCTGGTGCCCTAAACACACGCCGTGGATCGGGTATATATGCCCCCTCCTATATCCCTCTTCTCCTCCTCCTCATTTTACATAGTTCCGATTGGCCAGCTTATTAGGGGCTGGATTTGATTGATATTTCGGTAATGTTCGACATCCAATAGCAAACAATTATCTAAATAGGAAACTGAATTCATGCTAAAATTTGTATAGTTGCTGTATTAATTATTAGATGAAAAGTACAACACATGTTAACAAGTACTGACTATGATGAAATATACGTACTAATTATATTTTTTATCAATGTAATGATGTTTGTAGGAATGAGATGCCCCTGTGTTTTGTACCATTTTTGATAATGAATTTCAAAATGTATATACAGTGAAGAAATATCACATTACCCACGAGAACTGACCAAATAGCTGTGCATTACATGTGCATATCGGTCGTAAATAATGCAAGTGTACTATAGGTTTCGCGGAGGCTTCTTCATAAGCTTGGAAGTGAAGGCATAAACAATCTATATAAGTTCTACGCTATGTCTCCCTCAAATTGACAGAAATGATGATGTACCGTTTTATACAATTTTGTATGCTGCCTTATGGATTACTCTATACGACATCTTTCCCTGCTTACTGCGTACTGTTAACGTTTAGCTACACTGCGTATTGTTAATGTTTAGCTATACTGCGTACTGTTAACGTTTAGCTATACTGCGTACTGTTAACGTTTAGCTATACTGCGTATTGTTAATGTTTAGCCATACTGAGTACTGTTAACGTTTAGCTATACTGCGTATTGTTAATGTTTAGCCATACTGAGTACTGTTAACGTTTAGCTATACTGCGTACTGTTAACGTTTAGCTATACTGCGTACTGTTAATGTTTAGCTACACTGCGTACTGTTAATGTTTAGCTACACTGCGTACTGTTAACGTTTAGCTATACTGCGTACTGTTAACGTTTAGCTATACTGCGTACTGTTAACGTTTAGCTACACTGCGTACTGTTAATGTTTAGCTACACTGCGTACTGTTAACGTTTAGCTATACTGCGTACTGTTAATGTTTAGCTATACTGCGTACTGTTAATGTTTAGCTACACTGCGTACTGTTAACGTTTAGCTACACTGCGTACTGTTAACGTTTAGCTATACTGCGTACTGTTAATGTTTAGCCATACTGAGTACTGTTAACGTTTAGCTATACTGCGTACTGTTAACGTTTAGCTACACTGCGTATTGTTAATGTTTAGCTATACTGAGTACTGTTAACGTTTAGCTATACTGCGTACTGTTAATGTTTAGCTACACTGCGTATTGTTAATGTTTAGCCATACTGAGTACTGTTAACGTTTAGCTATACGGCGTACTGTTAACATTTAGCTACACTGCGTATTGTTAATGTTTAGCCATACTGAGTACTGTTAACGTTTAGCTATACGGCGTACTGTTAACGTTTAGCTACACTGCGTACTGTTAATGTTTAGCTACACTGCGTATTGTTAATGTTTAGCCATACTGAGTACTGTTAACGTTTAGCTATACGGCGTACTGTTAACGTTTAGCTACACTGCGTACTGTTAATGTTTAGCTATACTGCGTACTGTTAACGTTTAGCTACACTGCGTATTGTTAATGTTTAGCTACACTGCGTATTGTTAATGTTTAGCTACACTGCGTATTGTTAATGTTTAGCTACACTGCGTATTGTTAATGTTTAGCTACACTGCGTATTGTTAACGTTTAGCTACACTGCGTATTGTTAATGTTTAGCCATACTGAGTACTGTTAACGTTTAGCTATACTGCGTACTGTTAACGTTTAGCTACACTGCGTACTGTTAACGTTTAGCTACACTGCGTACTGTTAACGTTTAGCTACACTGCGTATTGTTAACGTTTAGCTACACTGCGTATTGTTAATGTTTAGCTACACTGCGTACTGTTAACGTTTAGCTATACTGCGTACTGTTAACGTTTAGCTACACTGCGTACTGTCAACGTTTAGCTACACTGCGTACTGTTAACGTTTAGCTACACTGCGTATTGTTAACGTTTAGCCATACTGAGTACTGTTAACGTTTAGCTATACTGCGTTCTTTCAGCTATAGATACAGTTCTTACTGAGTACTGTTAACGTTTAGCTACACTGCGTACTGTTAACGTTTAGCCATACTGAGTACTGTTAACGTTTAGCTATACTGCGTTCTTTCAGCTATAGATACAGTTCTTACTGCGTACTTTTAACGTTTAGCTATACTGCGTACTGTTAACGTTTAGCTATACGGCGTACTGTTAACGTTTAGCTACACTGCGTACTGTTAATGTTTAGCCATACTGAGTACTGTTAACGTTTAGCTATACGGCGTTCTGACAGCTATAGATACAGTTCTTACTGCGTACTGTTAGCGTTTAGCTATACTGCGTACTGTTAACGTTTAGCTATACTGCGTAGTGTTAACGATTAGCTATACTGCGTTCTGTCAGCTATAGATACAGTTCTTACTGCGTACTCTTAGCGTTTAGTTATACTGCGTACTGTTAACGTTTAGCTATACTGCGTACTGTTAACGTTTAGCTATACTGCGTACTGTTAACGTTTAGCTATACTGCGTACTGTTAACGTTTAGCTATGCTGCGTACTGTCAGCTATGGATAAAGTTCTTACTGCTATACTGCAACTGCAGATTGTTAGTGTAGCTTGTATCACTAGTTTAGTTGTGCCATTGTGTTGTGCATTACAAATGACAGTTATATAAGGTTGAACGGGGTTTTTTATTGCGTTTGCGGTGGTATGAACGCAATGGAATACAGACATATTCTATATAGCGCATATATTGAATATGTCTGTATCCATTTGCGTTCATACCACCGTAAAAGAAAAAGAAAAGCAGGAACAAAAACAAAACATCGTTCAACATCAAACAGATCGTTGAAATACCGTACGAAGAAGATAAAAGTCGAGATGTGTTGCGACGTTTGGTATTTACGGCAGATGTGGTTGCTAAGATAATATAGTTCCAGTGATTCTACGTTAAGACACCAGTAAACTTTTTTTAATCAACATTTTTGTTAAATACATTTTACGTTTTCAATTCATTAATATATTCATAATCTACAGTTTCCGTCTCGCATTAAAGCCACATAATCCCAAACAACCATGTATTAATGGCAATCCAAGATGCTCATTCATGCTCTCCTAACATTAAAATGACCAATGGCCTGGACACTTGACCGGGGGAGTCCTTTAGACATCAGTGTATAAAAAAATAACTCGCCGCATTTCTATTTACATCGAGCATACATGATCTTTGCCTAATAATGATTTCATTTAAACATTTTAACATAATATTCGCATAATAACTGAACATACTTAATTTTAAAATGTAGCAATATGCATGCAACAAAACATCGATTAAAGTTTAGATCGGTGAAGTTGACAATGTTCAAAAGCTAACCAGCAATCAAATAGACGTCCGGGAAAATAGGTATATTTCTTTTTCTTCTCTCGTTAAGTTTCAACGAATCATTTCTTTTCCTAAGGAAACACTCAGGTTTTGCCGATTCCACTCACGTTTTCGTCTATTTTTGACAGAATCTGTCTGCGTTTCCCTATGTCCACGCTTTCGGCGTTCTGCCATTTTGTATGGATTGTAAAATCCGCCGTTGCATTGTGGGACTGATTTTCAGAGAAACTTGGTCCGGTAGCCACAGTTATTATATATGGGAATTTACCGTATACTTTCATAAATTCAATTTTCTTTCAGTTTCTGATTCACGATAATCTGTTAGGTATTTATCAAGTCCGAAAACCGTAAAATGCTCATAATGTTAGTATTGATATATGTTTCTTCGTGAGTATGTGGCTTTAACTATGGTTGTCAAGCACAGCGGGTATATTGACACAGATATAATAGTGACGTGGTCGAATGCTCTATAGAAAATGTACGCTTCAGCCATTCGTTGTTAGCTTACCTGATTTCCGCAATCTTCAGTTCAGTTTTTGACAAAACACTTGACATTAGCTTTTTGTACAGAGATCGGGTAACAGGAGAAAATGTTAAAATTGCGTAGATCAGTCCTTTGAAAATAGCGCTGTCCAGTTGACGTTCCGGTAACGTCACAAAGTGACGACGTCATGATTATGTTACCGATTCCCGCGCTTATTAATCCGCGGAGCTTTGTTTTGCACTGCTTTACGCTAATTTTAACGCAGTCAGAGTTTATTAAGCTGAAGAAGGGAGACATGTACAGCAAATATATGCCAATATTTCCAAAATCGTACATAGAACAAATCCAATTCAAATTATTTACTTTGAAGCAAGAAACGCTTACTCTTCTTGAGCACTTGGTCCTATTGTCCTAGTCGATATTATTTTCACGACAAAAATATCACTGTTTCAAACCTATTCTATTATCACAGTTTGAGATCCATTCCATCCAGTTTAATCATGTTTGTGTTTCGGTAGAAAAGGCATTTTTATATGTGCAAAATAAGTGAAAAATAGTTGTTTCTCTGATTAAGGTGGGGGGGAGGGGGAGGGGGGGGCATGTTTTAAACCCTCACAGCCATGTCCACTCCAATTTTTATATTTACATAACATCTTTCAAAGATACCAAAATCTGTAATTGAACTATTTAAAAACTATATACTCGGTTATATCAACACGAATAACTTCTCATTACCTGATTTGCTGATAAGCAACGGGGATCATTAATCAGAGATATTTAAATTCAGAAATCGCGACTGCAGTTGACACAAATGAAATTATGTATAAACAACGTGATAGATTGCCTGACTGTTAGGCATCCTGTGGTATTTAGGGCAATGTTACCAGATGGCTTTTCCATTGAATCACACGAGAAATTACCCGTAGCTACGATAATAGCTAAATCCTTATATTTCATTTTCCATTTCAAGCGCAAAGTACCATTGTCAAATCTCTACAGAGAAATCACCCTGCTTTAACAAAGGGATTTTATTTGCATCAACAAAGAAATAAAAAAACATACTATTGCGAATACTTTAAATTTGTTAGAATTAACATTAAGGCTGGGGAACAGTGGCCCAATGGGTACGATGTCCTGACATTATTATCAAATCCAGGTATGCCCTTAAATGGATACTGTAAAAGTGGAAATATTCGCGGTGTGGAAATTTTCGCTTATTTCGCTAAGTAATTCTCCGCGAAAATTTCCACACGCTAATATATTAACACATAAAAATACTAAATATAAAAGATACAAGTTAGCGCAAAAATATCTTGACGGCGCGAAAATATCCACACCGCGAACACTTTGGAAGCTGGCTAAGCGAAAATTTCCACACGCGAAAATATATCCACTTTTACAGTATGTCTGTTAACAAGACTAAACAATTTAATGATAAAAATAACCAAACTTTTCATTCGGTCGCATTTGATGAGTAATTAAGAGTTTAGATTTATTTATTTTTCCTTTCACAGAGTCTGTATACACAGGTTGTGGAGCTTTTGACAATATTTTGAGAATTATTTAAGATAGAGAGACAAAGTAATTGGTAATTAGCTCATGTTAAATATCTATTTATAATCAATAATATTGACCTATCTAGTTTTATAGCCACATAATATGGATATTCAGATGATATCCTTACATGAATTAAATTTATTGAAATTTATCTATACATTTTAACAAAAAAAAAACGTATTAGTATATAAACTTAACAACAGGTTGGTCAAAATGTTTGGTGTTGATGAGGTGTGTGGCATAACATGTTATTTTTTCTAATCTACATATGTATTTGAACGAAACACAAATGGAACACAAAGTAAGTATCGTAGGGATATAGTTTTATAAGGTAGCAACAAGAAGAATAGCAATAATGCCAAATATTCAATCTTCTAATGTTTTCGATATAATATGTACTTAAACCACACTTCAGTAAAGAATGATTTAAGCATCGAAGTTAGTCATAGACTACAAGTATTAATAATGTTTGTGTTTTTTTAAACAAAAAGTTAACTTGATATCAAAGACGATCCAGCATTCATTTCACATCAATGAAAAATATCATGAAATCCTCTGATAATTACTCACTTTTCCCTGACACAACTTTCAAGATGCAGGTTGATGAAAACTGAGGGAAAGTTTATCGCTCGGCAACATGTTCTCATCGGAAAACATTCTGTTGTGTTATTTGTTTAAAAAAAGTTTAACATTATATGTGCAAATGATGAACATTTTGACAGCAACCAATCAACATACATCAATCACTTATGATAGATTTGCAGACCAAATTTGTTCAAGCGCAAAAAAGACAAAGTATGGAACAGATATGGATAATAAAGTAGCAAACGTAAAGCTAGAAGGGAAGTATATTGATAGATATAAAATAAGTAATGATAAAGGAATGACCATGCGACTGAGGAGAATATATTTACGAATATATAAATTAATGCAGATAGTTACGATCACATTTCGACAAAACAAATTGGAATACTGTAGTACTGTGATTTTTAAAAAATTGTTTTTCAGGATGGCTGCCAGGCGGCCATCTTGGATTTTGGATCGACCCGAAAAATAACAACACTAGGTCAGGACTATCTAAATCCCACTGATGGAACTTGAAAAGAAGTTTGAAATAGTAGTTGTTTCGGAAACCCTTGATTGCGCGATTATGTTACAAAATGGCCGTCGTGGCTGCCTTGTCAAAGTTTTTTACGAAGAATGTTTATGACTTAATATTTGAATAATTCGGATTGACTTTGTGAGTCAAGCTGTCGTATTAATGCAGAGATAGTAAGTTTTTGAGGCCAAAACAATAACACTATGTCTGAATTCAAATATCAGGGTAGACTAGGTTTATTCATGTCAATGATTTGTCTTCTAGTCCTTCATTCCAGCATACTATTGACTATATATTCAGTTTCTGAGTCCCTTGCCTATCTAAAAATCACTGTTTAAAATTTTTAGCATGTTTTGAACACTGTGACTTTTAGTGTAGCATGCTACATGACCAATATCAAGTCCCTGGGCCTCTTGGTTATTGGAAGGAAATTGTTTGAAGATTTCAGCCTATCGACCCATGTGACCTTGAAATGTAAAGCAAGGCCATTAATTTGAACAAACTTGGTAGCATTTGCGATAGCATGATACCGGACCTATATCAAGTCCCCGGGCCTATTGGTTATTGAGCAGAAGTCGTTTAAAGATCTGAGCCTATTTGATACATGTGACCTTGAATATAGGTCAAGGTCATTCATTTGGGCAAACCTAGTAAGCAATAATTGATTTACATAGTCAATAAGAGTTGTCTAAACTCTAAAGTGGACGATATCAGTCCTATAGGAAAATTGAAACAGCATCAGCCAATATGATCAGTGATTATGTCAAACAAACGGGCTAGGATGTGTTTATACAAAATATCTAATTAATTACGTCATTTCTTCCTCACTAAAGTCTGTTCATAACTCTTGCTTTACTCAGAACTGCAAATATGGGTTTTCGTCATTATATTTCATTATCTAAAATATAGTACGTTATCAACCAAAATAACATTATTAAACAGACTTTTTTTGTAGCTGTAGCATCGCGGCCAATTAACCATAAATTACTCTGAATATGAAAGGGAGAAATAAATTCACTCGAAGGCATGTAAGGCTATTAATAAAATTACCTGTATACAATAAAAATGCACGAACAAACATAGTGTCAACTCGTTGTCGCCACAACCGACGCTGAGAATAACTTGATAATAAGATGGAAATTGAACCTGACATCAACTTCCTCAAGAAATAAATTGACACGGATTTTCCCGGCGTATTAACAATTAAATCACCATTGAGATCTAAATAACAAACTAAATAAAAAAGACCGTTATTTGTATTTCAGGTGTTATATCAATTGTGTTTATGAATAAACGAAATTTCAGAGATTATATGTTTGTTTTGGAAGTAAGTTCTCTTACAAATGAACGAAATACATGTAAATCCATCGTTACGCCCCAAAAAGGGAACTTTGGTAAAATTTAGCTTTATAACCCTACTTCACCTTAACACTTGGGCGAATTACTACCAAATTTAGAGTAAAACCTGTCCTGTCGACTCGATTAATTTGGCCGAGCTGACCAAACTAAATATCAACGAGGGAATTTTTGAAT